>NC_141226.1:1870000-2067500 GCF_054856515.1 Filicampus tigris | reverse complement strand
AAGTAGAAATTGTGGGTGATGTGAAATGTGAGTTGATTGAGCTCAATGAAGTTGAATGAAGTAGAATTAAGTTGAATGACCTCTATGAAATATTGTGGAATGAGCGGGAATGGAACCAAAGCAGCAAATGGGAAAGTGTTGAATGTGCCCATTGGAAATGAATGGGGTTTTTGGGGGTGAAAAAAGTTGAATTTTGGGGGAACTGACTGTAAATGTTAGGGGCAAAAAAAATGCAAGTTTTGATGGCATGAATGTTTGGAATAATTTGAAATTTGAACAGGGTGAATCAGATGAAGTATGTGGAAGTAGTTACAGTTTGAATGTGCCATTGGAAATGAATGAGGTTTTTGGGGGTTGAAAAGTTGAATTTTGGGGGAACCATAAATGTTAGGGGGGAAAACAAAAAGGAACAGCCATGGCATGAATTTTTGGAATAGTTTAAAGTTTGAACGGAGTGAATCAAATGAAGTATGTGGAAGTAGCGACACGCCAAAGTTTTGGAGTGGCAAAAAAGAAGCAATATCATAGTATTACTAGAGAATGCAGTTTCTGGAGAAATTGCGTGTGAAGGCGAAGGAAGCTGAATGAAAACCGCGGAATGCGTTGGAATGAAGTTGAATGTAGTTGAATGAAGTTGTATGTTACTGAATTAAGTTGAATGATACTGAATTAGGTTCAATGATACTGAATGAAGTTCAATGATTCTGAATTAAGAGGAATGAAGTTGAATGAAATTGAATGAAAAGGAATGAATTGAAATTAAGTAGAAATAAGTGGGATGAAGTTGATTTGAATGAAGTTGCATGTAGTTGAATGAAGTTGAATGATACTGAATTAAGTTGAATGATGCTGAATTAAGTTGAATGATACTGAATTAAGTTGAATGACCTCTATGAAAAACTGTGGAATGTGTTGAAATGATACTGAATGTAGTTGAATGAAGTTGAATGACCTCAAATTATAGAGAATAGCCTGGAATGAGGAGGACATAAAAAGATAAGAATGGAAGAAAAGACCTACGTTTCATTTCCCGGTCATTTGGGTCACTTCCGTACCATTTCCGGGTCATTTGGACCACTTCCGGTTAATTTTCGGGTCATTTGGGTCACTTCCGGTCCATTTCCGGGTCATTTGGGTCACTTCCTGTTGATATTGGGTCCTCCCCCAAGATGGCCACCGCATTTGGGGAAAGTCAGGGTGAGTATCCCCAGTCTAGCTAATGTACCTGTCCAAGATGGCCGCCGCACTGTGGGGACCTCGGGGTGAGTATCCCCTGTCTAGCTAATGTCCCTGTCCCAGATGGCCGCCGCACGAGGGAGACCTCGGGGCAATAACACTGGTCCACTGGAAATGAATGGTGAATTTTTGTGTTTTTTTTAAGTGTGAATGAGTTGAATGTGTGGAAAGTCAGAATTTTGGGGGTGTTGAAAAGCTGAATGTGAGCTGAATGAGTTGAATGACTTGAATTTGTGGAAATTGGATTGGTGTGAAAGTGCGAAAAGTTAAATCTCCCAATGGAAATGAATGGTGAATAGTTGAATTTTTGTGTTTTTTAAGGGTGAATGAGTTGAATGTGTGGGAAGTAGGAAATTGGGGGATGTTGAAAAGCTGAATGTGAGTGGAAATTGGGAAGGTGTAAATGTGAAAAGTTGAATGTTCCAATGGAAATTAATGATTAGTAGTGGAATTTTTGTGGGGTTTTTTAAGGGTGAATGAGTTGAAAGTGTTGCAAGTAGGAATTTGGGGGTGTTGAAAAGTTGAATGTAAACTGAATGAGTTGAATGACTTGAATTTGTGGAAATTGGAATGGTGTAAATGTGAAAACTTGAATTTGCCAATGGAAATGAATGGTGAATAGTTTAATTTGTGTGGGTTTTTTAAGGGTGAATGAGTTGAATGTGTAGGAAATAGGAATTTTGGGTGTGTTGAAAAGCTTGACCAATATAAGTTGAATGAGATGAATGTTGTGAATTTCAAATTGGAATGATGTAAATGTGAATTGTTGAATATGGCAAAGGGAACGAATGGTATTTTTGGGGTGAAAAACTGGGAATTTTGGGGAAACCCGTAAATTTTCTCGGCGAAAAAAAAGGAATCAATGCTGGCGTGAATTTTTGTAATTTTGTGTTTTTTTTACAGGTGAATAGGTTGAATTTTGGGGAAATAAGACTTGTGGGTGTGTTGAATAGCTTTACCAATGCGAGTTGAATGAGTTGAATGTTGTGAATTTGGAATTGGAATGGTGGAAATGGGAAATGTTGAATGTGCCATTGGAAATGAATGAGATTTTTGGGGTGAAAAATGGGGAATTTGGGGGAAACCGTAGATTTTCACGGCGAAAAAAAAGGAATCCATGCTGGCGTGAATTTTTTGAATATATTGAAGTGGAATGGCGAGAAGGCCTTCGCCTTTACACAATAAAGTTGAATGGTGTGGAAGGCCTTCACACAACTACAGAATGCAATTTCTGGAGAAATTGGGTGGGAAGGCGAAGGAAGCTGATTGAAATGCGGAATGAAGTTGAATAAAGTTGAATGAAGTTGAATAAACTGGAATAAAATCGAATGATGCTTAATAAAGTTGAATAAAGTCGAATGAAGTTGAATAAACTGGAATAAAATTGAATGATGCTTAATAAAGTTGAATAAAGTTGAATGAAGTTAAATAAACTGGAATAAAATCGAATGATGCTTAATAAAGTTGAATGAGACGGAATTAAGTCGAATAAAGTGGAATGAACTTTGAAAAGTTTTGGACTGAGTGGGAATTGAGCCAGCACTGCCCACTCACAACTCGGCGTGAGTACCACTACACCATTAGGGACTTAATTGACAGAATGTAACAATAAACTCTTGAATGTGCAAGTGGGACTGACTGGCGAATTTAATGGTGTTTTTAAGGTTGAATAATTTCTATTTTGGGGAAGTAGGAATTGCAGGTGTGTTGAAAAGCTTAACCAATGTGAGTTGAATTAGCGGAATGTTGAGAATTTGAAATCTGAATGGTTTAAATATGAAGTGTTGAATGTGCCATTGGGAATGAATGGTGAATTTTTTAATGTTTTTTTTTTTTAAGGTTGAATAATTTTTGATGTGATGTCAAATGTGAGTTAATGAAAGAAGGAAGTCAGGAAAAAAATTGAAACAAGGTTAGAATGGCCAGGATTGAATACACTACCTCCTGGTTAGGAAACAACCACTCTACCTCTGAGCCATGCAGCCGCCAATATTGGAATGTAAATTTAATGAGCTGAAGGGTGTGAACGTGCCTTAGGGAATGGTGCTTAATTAGGGCCACCTGGGGATGAGTATTCAGGTGTAGTGAGTTGTTGTGGCTTGTTGGGAATGAATGGTAAATTTTTTAAGGTTTTTTGAAACAAAACTAAGCACAAAAACACAAATAATGACAGCCGTACTCACCATTAGCCTTGCAATTTATGAGGCGGGTTTAAGGTTGTCTCACTTGCACTGTGAAAGTGGATTCACAATTCAAAATCAGTTCCCAAGTGTCTTAGAAACATGCCGTGACATGCTTTTGCTGAAATACCCAAAGGATCAAGAATGATGTGCATATTTATATAGAATTTTCATTTTCTTGCCAAAGTCCAGCTGTTTCTGGGGTGAGCTATCTCATGCAATATTTCTGGGCTATTGGTGAGTATAAAATACAGCATGTAAGGTCACCTGAACACATACATTTTGTGAAATTGACATAACGCTTTGGTGCAGATATGAGAGTAAGCTGGTGTATTGTTTTTGGTTCTTCTATGCCATTTTTGCCTTTACATCGTATCATTCTTTTCAGAGTCCGCGTTAAGGCTTTAGATCACATTTGTCTTCCTATCTTGTGTACACAAGTGTAGTGTAATTTCTGAAACAGCCCTGGAATTTCTTTAGTTGTTCAAAATTTGAATTAATATTCAACTTTTTGTTCTAGAACCTACCCAGCCTTCTAAATATATATTGGCAGCAAGTTAATTCTGTCTATTTCTTTTAAGGGAATGAGTGAGACCACAGTAGTCGTGGGGCGCGCGTGGCTCAGGAGGTAGAATGGGTCATTCAGTAACCGGAAGGTCAGCTGTTCAAATCCTGCTCTGTCTGAGTCATGTGTTGTTGTGCCCTTGGGCAAGACACTTCACCCACCTTGCCTCCAGCTCTACTCACACTGGTGTATGGCTGGGTGTGAATGTTTGGTGGTGGATGGAGGGGCTGTAGGCGCACACCAATAGCCATGCTTATTTCAGCCTGCCTCTAGGCAGCTGTGGCTACATATGTAGTTTACCACCACCAGAATTTGAATGTTTGAGTGCATGAATAATGCATCCACTTTGAGTGTCCGGTTGTCCAGAAAAGTACTATATAAATCTGATGTATTAGTCAAATCCCATCTTGTTTTTTACAATACATGAGACTTGGCTGTAAAAAAAAAAAAACCACAACTTTTTGTGGGGGTGGGTGGTGGGGGGCTAAAACAGTAATTTAAGTTGGAACATCTTTAAGACATAAATTATAGACATATGTAGCAGAAATTTTAGTTAACACAACAAAGAAAGCAAGTTGTTTCCTCCAAAACAATTTGCGGAGTTGTTTAAGTTAGGGGACAATAAAAGGGATAATTAGTTCTGTAAACTCTTATTTCTTGGTTGTGAAATGGGAGCCAACTTTCACAACAGCAACACTTAAAATATTTTATTAAGTTGCCCTACTTAAAATTGTGTGTTTGTTGTCTTGAATTTAGATTTTTTTCTTAACAGTGTTGTTGCACAGGCTCAACTTCTTATTTAAAGTTTTTAAAGTTATTTAAAATTTTAAAGGGGAAGTCAACCCAAACATATTTTTTTCAAGAATATGTTCTATGCAAGACCACTAGTTGAAACATGGCATTCTGATAAATATTGCGTTTGTGGAATAAGAGTTAATCCATCCATTTTTAGCCATCTCTGGGGGCGGCCATTTTGTCACTTCTGTTCGACTGAAAATGACACCACAACTGCTCAGGGCTGTTTTCTGAAGCTGACCCGTGATTGGTCGTTGCCTGAGCCCTGAGCAGTTGTGATGTAATTTTTAGTCAACAGAAGTGACAAAATGGCTGCCCCTGAGATGGATTCGGTGGATTTTGCTTCTTAACTCATATTCCACAAACACAATATTAACAAGAATGCCGTGTTTCAACTAGTGGGCCTGCTGGGAACATATTCTTGAAAAAAATGTGTTGGGTTGGTTTCTTCTATAAAGATTATTTCTCCCATGTCATGCTTCTTTTTTCATTTAATGCATTAAGCCAAATTTAACTGGGAGTAAAAAGTCATATTGGTGGCTTTCTTTATGCAGTTCTGTATCATTTTTCCGTAACATTTCTGCACTTTCTAGTTGACACTTAGCTCCAGCACTTTTGTCTCTTCACTCTGTGATCTAGTGGGCCACCACATGTCTTCAGCCAGCCAACCAGAGCCAGTCAACATCAGGACCACGTCCCATACCTTGTCCCCCAAGCAGACAGAACAAATCCTCACCCGAAGCTCCTCGTACCGGGAGCCTTCTCAATCCAATGTGAAGATCACCAATGCTAATTTGGAGATGATAATTCCCCCCAGTCCTATGAGGAATTGTAATAAAACCTTCAGCAGCAGCACATTGCCAAGGTAACCACCTAATCCTGGTTTGACCCTTTTTCTGTTTTACTGCTGAGTTACTCCTGCTGCTCTATCATGTGTTTGTGCATGTGCTGTTACTTCATCAATGTATTCAATTAATCACTGTTTGAGTGAAGTGAAAAAAGTATGCAATAGCTGTTTTTCGGTTCATGTTCTTTTAATTCAAATCGTTTAAAAATATTAGCTTGTTCATTCCAATTTTTATATATGTATTTTCTTTATTTGAATTTTATGTAAATCTACAACAGGGTACCAAATGTAAATGTTTAATTTGCACCAAAGGATTTTGAGTGTGATTTTGCGCATACACAGTCTTTGAAACTTCCAGCGACAAATTTCCACCGCCACTACGGATTTGGACGCGGGGGTCGTTGAAATTGGTAAGAAAAATGTATAAACTTTGCATTTTCACAACTTTACGGTTAGTTTGAAGTCAGTTTCGTTTTTAACCATGTAATTGGCCTTGACTGCACATCCTTTTTAGCCCTTCAATTCGACGTACGGAGACAACGTTGTCCGATCACAGTGAGAGCAGCTACACAGTACCTGGACGTGAGGAGCTACCGCTTAAAGGTATATACTTCTCCGAGATAAATCAGGAAGTCACCATAAAATGTTAAATACCTGTGGTAGAAGCCCGTGCCATGTATGAAACTTGTATGAGTGTGTGCATGTAAAGTAGGTGAATACTGTAACTCGCCTGTCCTGTCCTGTGTGTTTTTATACTAAACCAAGCTAAGTTAGCAAGAGCGGCCTAATGGCTTCTTTCTGCCGTGTTCACCTCGTTAGTCTTCCCGGGTCTAATTTGATCAGACTGCAGTGTTCACAACCAAAGTTTTATTTAATGCTCTTTTTAGATGTGAACAATGTCTCATAATAGTCTTTAACACATTAAAATACAATTAGGCACTTATAATAATTCTTAAATGAACAAAGATATAGAAACAACACTCCTCGAGAAACCGTGTGCGTGTGTATGAAGCAACGTGTTTCAGAAAACAACATTTTTGCTAGTAACATTCCTTAGACTTCTGACTGGGGCAAATTCTTATCAAAGAACAACAACAACAAAAAAGTGGTATGTAAAGTTTTTGGTTTGTTTGTTTGACCATCACCATTAATCTAAGCAGCATGAACACTATAAGCTAGCGCTGCTCGATTAAGCGATTTTGAACTGTAACCGAATTTTCTGGATAAAACAATTTTAATAACGTTCAAATCTGTACGTTCGCTTTTTATTTTTTGTGTATCTAAGCCACCATAGTTTCCTCTGCATTCCCGCTTCCTCCCACGAGCGCGCAGTCCGAAACAACAACAACATCCATGGCTACCAGCTATTCTGCTACGTTTGCTCAGACAAGTGAGCATTTAGTTAATAAATAGGGCAAAAATAGATCTATAGTGAGCTATGTGCCCCACATTTACAATACAACTCGTGAGCAAGTAACTCAACGTCTGTAAGGCGTCCCTTTTTTTCTCCTCTACAACGGACCTCTGGTCCAGCCAGACTATGCATCCGTACTCAAGCTTGACAGTGCATTGCATTATTGAGTGACAGTTTTGCACTAATCATTGATTTATGTTTAAGTAAGACCAGAGATAAAGGTGAAGCTATCTTGAGCCTGGCTGCCTACCTACCTCACCTGACCGACTGACTGACTGACTCACTTGATTGACTGACTAGCTGGTTGGCAAAATGACTTGCTGACAGACTGTTTGGTTTACAGACTTGACTGTCTACCTTCTCTCATGTTGATGATTTCGTTTCAGATGGTATATGCACTTTCTGCTTTCATTATTGGTTTAATTAAGAACAAATAGGAAGTCTATTGTGTACATAAAATGCTGTTAATCCCAAGGGATTGTCCTGTGTCTATTAAATTAAATTGACTGGCATTTTGAGTTCAAAGAAAGAAAAATTAAGTTTAAATAAAATACATTGAAAACACTTCATTTTTCATTATTTGTATTTTACAAAGAAATCGAAATCGTTATCGTAAAATCGGGTTTGAGAGAAAATAATCTGGATTTTCTTGTTAGGCAAAATCGAACAGCCCTACTATAAACCTACTCTTTTGTCTGTCATGTCTCCAGTAAAAGTACAGAGACTTTAAGTTTTTTCTCCACGGTCTGTACTCAACTGTTCGTTCTTCTAACTTTCCAAGTATTAATTACATTATTGATTTTTTGTGCATTTGCAGGAAAATGAGGCAGTATGCAGGGAATATGAGGCTGACAAAGTGGAGCATCCAACCATGGCAACCTGTGTCAATGGGAGAGAGGATCCTTGGCACCCACCCAAAGACATTAATGTCATTGATGGAACGCTTGGGTCCTGAACAAGTTTCCTTTATTATTTGAAGTACAATGTTAAGCCATTTGGGACGAAAAAGTTCACTGAACAATAAAAGGGTTTAGGTTCAAAGTTTCTTTTTTTCAGACACGTCACACAACATAAGGAAGCGGTGGCAACTGTGATGACGGTTGAAGTGACAGCCGAAACTGTCAGCAAGGTAAGAATTTTTTTCTCTTTACTTGAAGAAAACATTTGTCGGAAAAAAAGAAACTTTAAACCTTTTTTTTTTTTTAAAGAAGACAAGATGAACATCATAGCACTAAGAAAAGGGTTTATTAAGGAATTTGTGTATTTGAGTATTAAGTCAGCCCTAATTATTAATGCTTTCAGGTCCAGGTTAAACATTATTGTTGTATTCTCATGCATTTGATTGAGCTCTTTAAAAGCATTTTTCAAAATAATTAAAAAAAAAATTTTTTTTGCACTGTACTTTCTATTCTATTTTATCAGCTATCTTTTATTACTGTACTTTATTTTTGAATGTGTTCAGTTCTTTCATTTTTAAATATTGTGCTTGTATATACGTGCTATATAAATAAAGCTCCCTGACCATTGCCTTGGCTATTATTCCAAATGTATTGAAAGTCATTCAGCGTTGTGGCAATTGTAAATCTTTTAAACAAATTAAAAACTAAATACTTATTTGCATGCAGAGGAAATTACTTGAAGGTAAAACTTTAAATGAATATTTTTTTCATCAATTCATCAAAAATAAAAATGAAAAATATAACCATATTGCAGAAATACGCATTGTTTCAAAGAGATGAGTTGACTCGGAGGCTTTGTACATACCCGTGGGCACTCATAAAAGGTGCGTGATCGACCAACGAGAGCACAAGTGGATTTATCCCGTAAGCTGGTTGGCTGCACATTATCACAGCCTCTCTATAGTCTCGTCCACGCTAACAAACGAACAGCACTTTTGAACAATTTAATGGTCAGAAACTCATAACGTTATTCAAATGTGCCGTTCGGCAGCTGTGAGCAGAGCGCGCTCAGCCAACCGGCAAGCACGACAATGACGACGAAACAAATAACTATGTTCGGAAACTCATAACATCATTCAAATGTGCCGTTCATTTAGCCAGAGTCAAGCCAGATAAGAGGATAGTACACAGTAAACAGCTGTGTTCAGAAGTTGTGAGTGGAGCGCGCTAAGCCTCCCGGCAAGGATGGCAAAACATCGGCAAATAAAGCGTTAGTGTTTGTTAATTCTGTCTTAAAACAGCGGACCTTAACTAGAAACCCGCGTTGCATTTCATCCAAAGGACCTTGTTGATTTCACCCTTTTTAAAATAAGTATAAAGAGGCAACGGATAAGAAGGAAGCAACGAAGAAGAAGCAGCAACAGCAGCAGCAGTGCCACTTTCGCTTTGCACAATAACGACAACAACAAGTATTTAAAAGTGCATAATTGTACCTTTGGATAAAATGCACCACAGCATTCTAGTGAAGGTAAGTCAATTTGATGATAAAAATTTAAATTTTAATGTAGTTATTCGCGAACGTTCCGTAGTAATCATCCGCTGCTGCGGTTGAAGCTTCCACTCACAGCCTGCGTCATGGTATTTATTCTTCATTTTGCATTTTAAATTTAAATTTGTTGTATAACAAGTATCTAGAAGGGTGGGAACCATTTCAGGAGGTTCGCAACAGAGTAACAGAGGTGCAAATCCATCAAATCCATAATGAAATATCATATGGTCATAAGTATTCAGACCCTTTGCAGCGAACTTTATATTTAACTCACATGCTGTCCATTTCTTCTGATACTCCTTGAGATGGTTCTGCTCCTTTATTGGAGTCCAGCTGTGTTTAAATGAACTGATTAGACTTGATTAGGTAAGGCACACATCTGTTTATATAAGACCTTACAGCTCTCAGTGGATGTCAAAGCAAATAAGAATCATGAGGTCGAAGCAACTGCCCAAGGAGATCATAGATGGAATTGTGGCAAGGCACAGATCTGTCAAAGGTTAAAAAATAATTTCTGCAGCACTCAAGGTTCCTAAGAGCACAGTGTCCTCCATAATCCTCATTGGAAGAAATTTGGGACGACCACAACTCTTCCTAGACCTGGCCGTCCATCCAAACTGAGCAATCGTGGGTGAAGCCTTGGTGAAAGAGGTAAAGAAAAACCCAAAGATCACTGTGTCTGCGCTCCAGATATGCAGTAGGGCGATGGGAGAAATTTCCACAAAGACAACATCACTGCATCCCTCCACCAGTCGGGGTTTTATGGCAGAGTGGCCCGACGGAAGCCTCTCCTCAATGCATGACACATGAAAGCCTGCATGGATTTTTTGATTTATACTTTTTTGCCAAAAAACAAATGAAGGACTCCCAGACTATGAGAAATAAGATTCTCTGGTCTGATGAGACCAAGATTGAAGTTTTTGGTTTGAATTCTAAGCGGTATGTGTTGAGAAAACCAGGCACTGCTCATCACCTGCCCAGAACAATCCCATCATCATGTGGGTGTGTTTTTCAGCTGCAGGGACAGCATGACTGGTTGCAATTGAAGGAAAAATGAATAGGGCCAAGTACAGAGATATCCTGGAGTAAAACCTCTTCTAGAGTGCTCAGGACCTCGGACTGGGCCGAATATTCACCTTTCAACAGGACCCGAAGCACACAGCTAAAATAACAAAGGAGTGGCTTCAGAACAACTCTGTGACCGTTCTTGACTGGCCCAACCAGAGCCCTGACCTAAACCCGATTGAGAATCTCTGGAGGGACTTGAAAATCAGAGCTGGGCATTTTACTACAAATTGAGCACCCGTCATTTGTCATCCGTCAGCAGCATGGTTATCCTTCTGTCATTCGCCTTTTTTTCTGGGGGGGAAAAAAATAGCACTGGGCCAGTCAATGGGCCAGTCCGCCTCTACTTTTAAACGGGATTCCATCTAAACTTTCACAATCACCACTATTGTTGGGCACTGGGAACCGGGACTTGCACTTCGGTTCTCCCAGAAAGTTTTAAAATATGGGTGCCAGATTTCGATTCCTAATCCGTCGCTCGGAGGAAGTAGACCAAAACAAAGAAAGTACCAATAGTGTGTGCAATCGACAAACACAGCGAAGCACAACCAGTAGGAAATGTGTGTGCGCCGCGCTGGCGCGCAGCAAGTGCATACTGTCATATTATGACAAGAATTCTGCTTCGACGAGGTCCAATACTGTAGGCTTTACTTTACGTAGGTTTTCACAGAACTGTTTCGCAGCGCCCGCCCATTCAACATGTTAGGGCCAATGGACCATACCAAATGCAAAGAGGTGTCCGGGCTAAACTATTAAAGTGTATCTAAACAGATCACACCACACCAACAACACACAGACAGCAATGAAGACGACAGGATAATGCTCACGGGGTGTGATAATTATGGCTGTTCGACACAAGTATGGCTGCACTTCATGAAAAAATAAATAAATTAATAAAAAGATCATCTCGTGCAAAGGAGGTTGCACTTCTAATATGTCTAAACACCTCCATTTACATGGGGTAGAATTGTTAGAGTGCTTGGTCTTTGACTCTGCGTCGACCTACCGGTGTTCTGAAATTCCTTCCTACCCGTTGAGACGTCCTACCAATGCTTAGTGTGCTTGTGCACGCATGCTCATGCGGCCTATAGAGAGAGGTGGGGTTGCCAGCTCCGAGTCCGAACCTCATCCAAGTGGTACCACAATGATACGGACTGCATCACAGTCAGAATTGGCTAAGTATATAAATGAAATTAAATATGTTTCATGCCCACATCGAGTTTTTCTTTTTATTTGCACACTTGGCTTGCCCATGGGTATTAAGTAGCATGCTATAAGCTTCATTATTGTATTGTATTTTCTTGAGATTCTGCAAAATAAAATGTCTCTTATGGATAATTCAAGCTCATAGGTTTGATATTCATATTGTTGGAGTTGTTCGGGTCACTATAGCGCAAGCCCAATTATCAATTCACAAAAACAACTCAATGCGTGTTCGTTTTATCTTTGAAGAAGGCATCCAAATATAAATAAAGACTCACACAAGTTGATTTGATTTACCGTCTGTTTCTTTCAGTCCGACAATCTGACAAAAGTCAAGCTGGGCTGCTTTCCTTAAAGGGATGGTTGGGCCGCAATAGCCATGTTTTCACTAACAAGTTCATTTTATATCATTTTTGATCGGGAAAATGAAAGTAGTTGTTATTTTCTATTTTATCAATAAATTTGGGAGAAATTAGGAAATAAATGATTCCATGAATAATGCCTCTTGATAATGAGGAAAATGGCCGCGCCCCTTACCGTTCTATCCTTGTTTGGTCGGAGTCACTAGAGGGACCGATTACAAACCCTCCATTGGAAATCATTGTACTTTCATTGCTTATAACGTCCAAAGACGCTGATCAATTGGCACCAAATGTGGACCTCCCTACTAATGCCCACTTCAACATATCAAAAGGATTAACCTCTCCGTGGCTGATTTATATGAGAATGAGGAAATGTGGAAGTGAGCAGAGCTACATAGATTTATGCTGGGACAAGCGCACACTGCTTCTTTGCTAAAAAAAGAACAACAACAAAAAAACACTGCTTCTTTGCTGATCACGGTTAGGACGGCAAGGCACTAAACACCAGTCAGGATATTTACAGAGACTGAAGTGGGAATGAGTAGACGTGCACATTTGGATGAGGAATGGCCCCAGTTTTCGACCTACAACACGCCGTCCGATTTGGAATGTAACAGCCAAAATGGTGCGTTCCAATGTGGCCACACTCGGCTGTAAGCACATGCTGCTCCGCGATGATGCGCACATTCAAGACAGCCCCGGTGTGGGGGGCGCTGTTGTGCATAAGACTGATGTAGACGTGTTTGCTTAGTGCTCATCTCCGCGATTTATAAAAATCATCTTTACAGCTTATACTGCATTTACATGTGCGCCCTGATATATTTGTAAGAATACTACTTGACTGAAAAATAGATATGCCGAAGTCCAGCGTCTTGAATAAGGCTAAAACCACTGATAGCCAAGCAACCGGAGCTAAGGCTAGCGCAATTGATGTCCGGGATCCTGCTGACGATGATTCCCCGACCACATCGGGTGTGCTTCCGGACATAAATTTTGAAGTGTGCAAGGCTCTGTGCAAAGAGATGTCCGAGTCAGTCCTGCGCTGCATTAATGAACGTTTCGATACCTTTGAGGCTAAGTTTCAAACACTTGCAGCTTTGCAGGCTGAACTTCAGGCCCGAGTGGCTAGCCAGGAGCTAGCATCTAACGAGCTTGAGGTGCGTATGCTAGCGCTCAAGGCTAAAGGCAACTCAAGGCAGCTCATGGAAAGCAATACCTGACTACGCAACAAGGTGCTCGACCTGGAGGCTCGTTCCCGGAGGCATAATATAAAGATCGTGGGAATACAAGAGGGGGAGGAGGAAGGCAGGCCCACAGAATTTGTATCCAAGCTGATCCCAAAACTGCTTGGCGAGGACTGCTTTCCACATCCAATTAAAGTTGATCGTTCTCTTCAACCGAAGCCGGCCGCCGGCGCTAAACCCCACTCCATTGTGGCACGTATTCATCACTTCCAAGAGAAGGAGTTAATTCTTCGCATTGGAAGACAAAAGTCACTGGAATACAAAGGAGCCAAGGTGCTCTTGTTCCCGGATTATACCAACGAGGTGATGGCTCAACGGCGCGCATTCAAGGATGTGTTGCAAGCTTTGCGCGACGGAGGAACAAAACACGTTTTGCGCTACCCGGCCAGGCTCTACGTTTATTCACGAGATGACGGAACGCCGAGGATCTTAGCTGGATCTTTGCCGCCGCAGGCGGCGAGGCCCTAAGAAAGTCTACTGAACGGGAAGGGGAGTAAACAATTTATACTATTCACTCAAGCCATGACTGTTTCGAGGCGAGACTGTTACCTGTTCAGTATAGCTGTGTGATTATTTGCATTTTTGCAATGTTTGGCCCACTCTATGATCGCCTGAGAACATGTGGACTTGGTGTGTGCACGCGTGTACATACATAACACAATTGAACAATGAGGGGCCACTCAGAGTTATCGCTGTGTTCGATCAGCTGATCTGTTGACGATATATATAATATTTTCCTTGCTTTGTCTTTACCCGCAGTAGCACAATATTATTGTTATAGTGTCGCGGAGAGGGAACTTGTGGGGTTGGTTTTTGCTTAGTAGCTCCCTTTAGAATGATCACAGTTTGTCCTGTGCCGTGTTTTGGTTGGCACAAGGCAGGATCTGGTTTATTTTATTGTATTATTATTATTATTATTATTAATTTTTTTTTCTTTCTTTCTTCATCACCATTTTGCTTCACATTACTTGGTTATGGGTGACATCTGCCTACAATATCTGTGTGAAATTAGCTAACTTTGATGTGTAATGTGGTTAAATTTGTCAGTTTTAATGTAAATGGGCTAAATGGACCTGTTAAACGGAAAAGGGTTCTAACTTATTTTAAGAAGCTGAAAACAGATATTGCTTTTATTCAAGAAACCCACTTGACAGCACTGGAACACAAAAAGTTGAAGAGGGATTGGGTGGGTCATGTCATTTCGTCATCATTTACCTCTAAAGCTAGGGGAGTGGCTCTTTTAATTAATAAGAACATACCCATAACAATTGGCGAAACTATAGTTGATGCATCAGGAAGATATGTCTTAGTAAATTGTCAAATATATTCAGAAACCTGGACCCTCCTCAATTTCTACACTCCTAATTATGATGATGAGATGTTTATTTAAGATTTGTTTCTCAAAGTGTCAGGTGGACGGCAGAACATTTTGGTGGGGGGGTGACTTTAATTTCTGCCTTGACCCGCTCTTAGATAGATCAGCTGTGTCGATTTCCAAATCTAAAAATGCAACCACTACTATACAATTCATGAAGGACTTGAATTTAACTGACATTTGGAGACATATGCATCCACAGACAAGGGACTACTCTTTTTATTCTGGTCGCCATAACTCCTTTAGTCGCATCGACAATTTTTTACTGTCAACACTATTAACTCACAGGGCAATAGATTCCGAGTATTTAGCTAGAACATTGTCAGACCACTCACCTCTAATCCTTTCTATATACATGCCGGAGAAACCAGCAAATAGATATAGATGGTGTTTAAATCCTACCCTTCTTCAAAGACCAGATTTTTGCAAATTCATGAGAGACCAGATTGAGCTGTTTTGTGAAACAAATTGTGCTTCAGCTCCCAATAGTTTCATACTGTGGGATACACTTAAGGCCTTTTTAAGGGGCACATAATTTCTTACACTAAAAATATTAAGAAGTATATGATGGAAGTAGAAGAATTGTAGGCAGACATTTTGAAGTTGGAAAAAGAGTTTCAACAATCCAGGTCCAAAAAAGTACACCAAATATTGGTGAGCAAAAAGATTCAGTACAACATATTGCATACTTTTTAATGCATGCCTACATTTTAAGGACTAAACAAAAATATTACGAACTGGGTGAAAAGGCACATAAAGTCTTGTCTTGGCAGTTGAGGAAAGAAGAAAGCTCTAGATTGATTAATTCGTTTCAAACTGAAACTGGATGTGTATCTACTAATCCGATAGAAATCAACGATGCATTTAAACAATTTTATACGCATTTATACACATCAGAGCCACCGGTAACTCCGAATTCCATCAACACTTTTTTTTATCCGCAATTGAACTGCCCAAATTTAGCCAAGAGGAACAGCATAATCTTGATTCATCCTTCACTTTAAAAGAACTGGAGGAAGCCTTGGGTTCATTGCAGGCGGACAGATCGCCGGGAGAAGATGGATTTCCCCCAGAATTTTACAGGACGTTTAAAGACTTACTCCTCCCACTTCTTATGGATGTTGTCAAGTTAGCCTCTGTCACTCAGTCACTTCCTGACTCGTTTTCTACAGCTATAATTACTGCGATTTACAAAAAAGATAAAGATCCGTTGAAATGTTCCTCGTATCGTCCCATTTCCTTATTAAATACAGATTATAAATTGATATATAAAGTTTTAGCCAACAGACTCCGTCAACATTTGCCAGATCTGATAAATCCAGACCAGAGTGGTTTCATTCCACAACTCTCTTCAGCCAATAACCTATCTAGGCTTTTTAATATTATTCATTCGGCTAAGTCGGAAATGGAGCCAAGCATAACCTTAGCTTTAGACGCAGAAAAAGCCTTCGATAGACTAGAGTGGCCTTATTTAAAGTACTGGAGAAATTTGGATTTGGCCCATCTTTTATCGGTTGGGTTAGAACTCTCTATCATAAACCCCAGGCAAAAATAAGCACCAATGGAAGGATTTCTTCCGCGTTCCCTTTAAACAGGTCATGTCGACAAGGATGCCCTTTGTCTCCCGCACTCTTTGTCCTGGCAATTGAACCCTTAGCTGAAACAATTAGACAGGATCCCAATATAAAGGGGTTTAGGGTGCAAAACACAACAGCCAGGGGGTGACAAACAGACGCAAAGAAATATATTACAGAAATATAAAGCGTGACATCATCAGCAGGCACGAAGGACACGATCCAATCTGGACATTTAAAAAAATTTCAATGAACATTCTATCAGTCCGGCCCTCCGTCCATTTGACTTTGACACCCCTGCTCTAAAGGAAAGGATTTATCGTGACTTTGTTTATAAACACAATGTAAAATCTGTAAACAATATGACGGATAACCCAGTACTGAGACATTTAATCAGTGTTTGGTATGAGGTTCACAAATGTCTTGGACTGACGGTGGGGCTTGTCACCTAGAACTCCACTAAAGCAAAACAAACTCATACCTATGAATCTCGACAATAAGATTTTGGGTATGTGGCACCAGAAGGGAGTTCAGCACTTGGAGGACTGTTTTAATGAGGGACTGTTAATGTCATTCGAACATTTGAGGAAGAAGTATGGCTTGTCCACTCAGACCTTCTTCTGTTATCTCCAGATGCGAACATTCTTGAGGACTAATTTGGGTCCTGGCTTGATTTTGCCTACCATGAATAAAGTGGAAGAATTTCTTTATGAGGGGAACAAGCTCAAGTTTATTTCCAGAATGTATCGTCTGTTGATGGATGGAAGCCCAAAGTGAGGTCTACATAAATCCAGACGGAAATGGGAGTCGGATCTCGGTGTTACAATTGTTACAGTTATGGGCGGATTTGTGTCGGAACAGTCTTTCTACCATTATCAATGCCCGCTATAGACTGACGAACTATAACTTCCTACACCAGTTGTATCTCACTCCAGAGAAATGACATTCTTTTAAATCTACTTTATCAGACTTGTATTTTAGATGTGGTATTGAGGTTGCTCTTTTTTACATTGTATATGGCATTGTAACAAGGTGAGGCCCTTCTGGCATGATATTTGTTCCACTTTTACTGGGATCACTAGCATTATTGTTCCACAAGACCCTGAAATTTGTTTATTGGGGAATTTCACTTCTGTATGTCATTCTTTGAACAATGCACAACTTAAATTTCTTAAAATTGCCTTTTATATTGCCAAAAAGTGCATTGCCATAACATGGAAATCTGACTCCCCTCCAGTTATTGATAGGTGGTTTTCTGAAATGAACAGCTGTGTTCCTCTGGAAAAAATTACATATTGTTTCAGGAAACAGTATGCCATTTTCTTGAAGGTCTGGCAACCATATTTAATCCACATCAATGTGATAACTGCATCAAGTGCCTGATGTTTTCTTACATTGTCTTTAAATGCTGACTTTTTCCTTTTTTTTAAATTTATTTATTTTTACTTTTTATTTATTTATTTATTTTTTCTCTTTTTTTCTCTCTGGGTGGGGGTTGCTAAAATGCAACCCTCACATATATATCATATTGCCCTAACAGAGAAATCTAATCAAAAAATGACGGTAGACTCGAATCTTCTCCCTCCGTGGCTTATCACTCCAACTCTCCCATCATCTTGGTGCCTCGAGTTCTCCCCTGATTGGAGGCTCCAGAGTCCCAAGGACTCAGCCGTGTGAAACAACTCGAGGCCACATTCCACTCCACAAGCCTGTGTGTATATGCGTGTACAGATAAAAGTGTGCATAACAATTGTGTATGAATGCCTGTCAGTGTGTGCGTGTGCGTGTATGTAAGTTACACAAGAGAGAGTTTTCTTTCTTCCTTAGCTATTGATTATGTTATATGACTGCGTATGTGTAAAGATATTTAGCTGATTGTGTATGATCACCATAAATGTGTAATGCCAGTACCAAAAATGTGTAACACAATTAATATCTGATCCATGTATCATATATAATGAATGAATCAATATAATATACTGATTCACATAAAACCATGATTATCCATATGCAATACAATAATCACTTGAATAACATCTACCTAACATATTGGCTATTATAAAGTCATCCATATCCTTCAATATATTTGTCGAAAATATTCATTGAGAAAATCAAACGAAAAAAACAGTTGAAAGATTCATGAAACAAATATTTATGGACACAGGGGAGTGGGGTTCCAATCATGGTCAGGGCGAATAGTTCATGCTAAGTGCCGATACCTCGAATGAGTGACAAAAATAATGATAGAGTCATACCGGCTCGGACATCACCCTGGTCAATAAGGTCCACGCCAGCTGTTGAGGAACTGGGACAGAATGGTGAGAAATGGGCTACTGGAACAAGAGTGAGGCATTCATGGAGCAGGGCGGAAAACAAGGTACTGATGGAGTGCTACTACAATAGTAACCCCAGTGAGACAGGATACATACAGAGAATGTGGGAGGCATGGATTCTTCAGAACCCCGCCTCCATATTGAGTTAGAAACAACTATGGGCTCGGTGTTCAAACATCAGCAATAGTAAGTTGCTGTCACAGCTGGAGATGGATGAGGTACAATGTGCTGCAGTACAAAGATGCTACACGCCAGGACACAAGGTAATTTGGGGGGTGGTTCCACCATCTCCTCCAAACATCGAGAGTGGTTTCCTCTTCCCACAAGCAGAACAGCTTAACACAAGAGTGATTGACCTGAAAGAGAAGATCATGATGTCCTGGGGGAACTCAACTACCTCCTGCTTGCCAAGGCTAAAGAATTGCCATAAGAATCACTATTGAGTGATGTCAACACATCAGCTGATCTATGCAGCAGTATCAGTTGCTAGCCACAAATGAGGCACTTGAGACTGCCAAGCAAAGACCCACAGCCTAGGCTACTTTCCTTAAGAGGTACACGAGAGAGGTAGAGGCCAGGAGAATAAACACAATGTTCTCCAACAACCAAGCCAAGGTCTACTCTCAGTGGCAAGGTAGCAAGACCGAAACAGACCCACTCAAGGCTGAGACAGAGCAATACTGTAAGAGTATCTGAGACAAGGAACCGTCACACAATACCAATGCCCAATGGCTGGCAGATTTACAAACAGAGCACAGCAACATCCCAGAACAAGAAAGTGGCAGATATCCAAGCAAGAGTGTCGAAGATGAAGAGCTGGCCCAACATGATTCATGCCTACTGGCTAAAGAAGCTAACTGCTCTCCATGAACGCCTGACAACACAAATTGAACCAGCTGTGCTGCCCACCCACAATGGCTAACCCAAGGTTGGACAGTCCTTCCCAGAAGGGAGCAACTCCATCAAACTACCAACCTTTAACCTGCCTCAGCACTACATGGAAGCTCCTATCAGGCGTCATAGCAGCCAAAATAAGTAGGCATATGGATCAGTACATGAGCAAAGCACAGAAAGGCATTGATAATAACACCAAGGGTGCCAAACACCAACTACAGGTTGACAGGACAGTTGACCAAGAATGTAAAACCAGAAGCACAAACTTGTGCACCACCTGGATTGACAACAAGAAATCCTACGACCCAATGCGGTACACATTGATACTGGAATGCTTGGAACTGTATAACATCAACAGGATTCTCAGAACTTTCATCAAGAACTCAAAGAGACTGTGGACTACAACTCCGGAGGCCAACGGAAGCCAGTTGCGCAGGTGAATATCAAATGTGGCATATTCCAAGGAGATGTTGTGTCCCCAATGCTGTTCTGCATAGGCCTGAACCCACCCAGTCAGATATAACCAAGAGTGGTTTCGGGTAGGGCGGCACGGTGGTCGACTGGTTAGCACGTCCGCCTCACAGTTCAGAGGTCGTGGGTTCGATCCCGGCTCCGGCCTCCCTGTGTGGAGTTTGCATGTTCTCCCCGTGCCTGCGTGGGTTTTCTCCGGGCACTCCGGTTTCCTCCCACATTCCAAAAACATGCACGGTAAGTTGATTGGATACTCTAAATTGGCCCTAGGTGTGATTGTGAGTGCGGATGTTTGTCTCTGTGTGCCCTGCGATTGGCTGGCAACCAGTTCAGGGTGTCCCCCGCCTACTGCCCAAAGACAGCTGGGATAGGCTCCAGCACGCCCCGCGACCCTGGTGAGGAGAAGCGGTACAGATAATGGATGGATGGTTTCGGGTACAGGTTCAAAAGTGGAATAACAATCAGCCACCTCCTGTACATGGATGACATCAAGCTGTATGCTAAGAACGAGCGTGACATCACTGATTCAACTCACAAGGATGTACAGCAATGTCATTGTCATTCGGTAATGACCAATCATGGCTCAGCTTCAGAAAACAGGTGAGCCGTGATTGGTCGTTACAGTACTTGAGCCCTTGAGCAGTTGTGATGCAATTTTCAGTTGACAGAAGTGACAGAACGGCTGTCCCCTGAGATGGCTAAAAAGGGGTGGATTTTGCTGCTTAACTCATATTCCACAAACGCAATATTAATCAGAATGCCTTGTTTCAACTAGTGGTCCTGCTGGGAACATATTCTTCTAAAAAATATGTTGGGTTGATTTCCGCTTTAACAATTTTTTTTCTCTCACATCATGTAAAAAGTTTGACACAAACTCAAGGTCACGTTCATGATCTCATTATCTCTAAAGGTGTTGACAGTTCACCTGTTAATGCTAAAGATCACACTATTTCAATTTATTTATGCGTGTTCTTTGAACCAAAAATAATCCTAAAACTTCAGACAACCACTGTATCCATTAAAAAAAACATACAGTATAAATGAGAACACAAGCAATATGTTTATGAAATTCATGACTGCGTCACCAACTGTGAATGCTGCCACTGTTGATGAACTTATGGATAAATTCACCTGGAAAATGGCAAATGCGTTGGATGTTGTTGCTCCTATTAAAACTAAGGCAATGCCGACCTAAAACCCCTTGGAGGTGCATCCATCCTTCCACCATTATCCGAACTGCTTATCCTCATGAGAGTTGCGGAGATGCCGGATCCTATCCCAGCTGTCTATGAGCAGTAGGTGGGGGACACCTTGAACTAGTTGCCAGCCAATCGCAGGGCACACATAGACAAACAAACATCACACTCACAATCATACATAGGGACAATTTAGAGCAGAGGTGTCAAACTAATTTTTATATGGACCACGTCCGAGTTAGGGTGTTCTTCGGAGTGCCGTTACGACTGTGAATCCATACCTGTATAAATTTATGATCACCTTATCACATATACACAAAACGTTTATGGATAACTAGTTTCGAAATCAGAAGCCAATAAATTGTTTGTTCAACTATTTTTTAAATTATTTGGAGGGATTGGTAAAAAATGCTTGCAAGATTTCATATGCAGTGTTAAAAGTGAAGACCATTTTAAAGAAACATGCCAAGTGAACACACATGATTTGACTTTGCGGCCCACTTAAAATTATGTCATGGGCTGGATCTGGCCCCCGGGCCTTGAGTTTTAACGTCAATTGATTTAGAGTGTTCAATTCACCTACCGCGCATGTTTGTGGGAGGAGTACCTGGAGAAAACCCACGCAGGCATGGGGAGAACATGCAAACTCCATACAGGAAGGCAGGGGCCGGATTCGAACCCTCAATCTTCGTACTGTGATGCGGACATGCATGCTAACCAGTTGACCACCGTGACCTTGGAGGTGCGGTATGAGCAAAATGACTTTGGAATCAAAGTACAGGAAAGTGGCGTGTAAGTGGAGAAAACTAAACTCCAAGTTTATTTTGACCTGTACAGACAATGTCTTTGTAAAAGACATAGTAAAAGCTAGACAACAACGCTGTTCTGAAATTGAGAACCTCAACAATACATGCACTCTATCTGTTGTGGTTGACAAACTCACAAATTCCCCAAAGCAAATGATGCCAGAACTCATTTCAACAGATAAACACAATGCCTGCTACTTTAGTGAAAAAGTACAATCCATCAGGTCAAGCATTGTCACAAATCAGCAAAATTACAAAATGAGGGAACACTTAAAATTACCCAGGAATAATTCAATTACCATGACAGAATTTGATACAGTGGGTCAAAAAACTATAACACATTTGGTTCAACAGTTGAAACCATCAACTAGCTGTGTAGCTGCCATCAAAGGCAACTCTCATTTATTTCCTATATTTATTCATAGTTTTAATTTGGTTTGAAAGGACAATAAATAAATACCTTAGATCATGTTAAAACGTAAATAAGTTATAATTTTTGGGAAATTTATTTTGGGTTAAAACCATAATGAAAAGAGGGAACTTTTTTTTTGTTCTGCGTGCATTCGCTGCTGTTGAGGGACACAGGTAGCTGATGCACATATACAATACAATACAATACAATTTTATTTATATAGCGCATTTCATAACAGCTAGAGCTGTAACAAAGCACTTTACAAACAATACAATAAATCGAACAAAATCAACAAAAGGCTGTGATACATGTATTAATAAATATAGACATAAATAATATATAAATATAAACAATGAAGCCAATAAATTGACATAAAACACTATATACAATTGACACCGGAAAAGAGCCGAAAATTTCAGGTCTGATCAAAAGCCCGAGAAAAGAAATGTGTCTTCAACCGGGTTTTAAAAATGGACAGAGAGGGGGCTTGCCCAACAACCAATGGGAGGTCATTCCAGAGGGAAGGATCAGCAGTTGAAAAGGCTCGATCCCCTCTGAGGCTCCTCTTGATCCTCGGCACCTCGAGCAGCGCCTGGTCCGCAGACCTGAGGCTGCGGGAAGGTGCGTAGTAGTGGAGGAGCTCAGAGAGGTACGCCGGGGCCAGGCCATTTAATGACTTATAGACAAAAGAAGAGAATCTTAAATTGAACCCTAAAACGCACTGGGAGCTAGTGAAGGGAGGACAGAATTGGTGTTATGTGCTCCATCCTCCGAGCTCCAGTTAGTAGGCGGGCAGCAGAATTTTGGACCAACTGGAGACGTTTGAGGGAGGACTGTCTGACTCCGAAATAAAGTGCATTGCAGTAATCTAGCCGAGATGTAACAAAGGCATTGATGACTGTTTATAAGTGCTGATGGGAAAGGAGGGGCTTTATCTTAGCCAGCTGTCTAAGGTGAAAGAAGCTCGAATTTACAACAGTGCTGATTTGCTGGTCCAATTTAAGATCACTGCCCATTTTAAAACCCACGTTTCAGACTGTTGGCTTTAGATTTGAAACCAGGGGGCCCAGGGCAACAGGGTGGAATGGAGACGAGCCGCTGGGACTGAACACCATAACTTTTGTTTTCTTTTCGTTGAAATTTAGGAAATTTTGTGACATCCAATCTTTGATGTCCTCTAGGCAGGACAAAAGTGCGCATAGCAGTGGAAGGAAATGCTATGTTATACAAGGATGGAACCCAGAGGCAGCAAATATAGTGAGAACAGCAATGGCCCCTCTATAGGAAGACTCAGAGCAGACTCTTCCTACTCAGGAGACTGAGGTCTTTTGCAGTCCACCCTGTGGAACACCATACGATAGAAGGGCAGAGTGGGACTCAGAGGAACCTAGGCTTTTTCATATAGTTGATAGTCGTAAACTTGCGTAGCAATGGACACCCAAACTGCGGTATTCTTGCTGCTGCTGGTGGCTATTTTTTGCGCGATCGTGTCCGGCGACTTGGCTCGGAGCCGCGCCCCCATTGTTTACAGCCGGAATCAGCTGTTAGCACTCCGTGCTAACCTTGCGCCGGCTCCCGGGGCGAGACCCGATATCCCCCGTGAGCTGAGGAGGAAGAGACGGGGATCTCGTGCGAGGGTTAAACGCCGGGAAAGGAGGAGACGATACCATCCCGTCCTCCCGTCTGTTATCATGGGGAATGTTAGAGCTCTCCCCAAAAAGATGGACGAGCTAGCGGCGCTTACCCGGCATGAGAGGGACTTCCGGGAGGCTGGCCTGATGCTATTCACGGAGTCGTGGCTAACAGCGCTAACGCCGAACGCGGTCATAGAATTGGACGGCTTCAAAATCATACGCGCGGACAGGACGCTGGAGAGTGGAAAGAGGAAAGGAGGAGGGCTGGCTGTGTTTGTGAACGATAGATGGTGTAATCCTGGGCACATCATGATTAAGGAGCAGCTTTGCAGCAGGGATATTGAGCTGCTAGCTGTTGGCATGAAGCCATTCTACATCCCGCAAGAGTTTAGTCATGTGATCGCGGTGACCGTCTACGTCCCACCAGCTGCCAGCGGCGACACAGCCTGTGATGTCTTGACTGGAGCAGTGAGCAGGCTACAAACACAGCACCCAAATGCCCTGATACTCATCTCTGGTGACTTTAATCATGCCTCCCCTTCCTCCTCTCTGCATTCATTCACACAGTATGTCACCTGCCACACCAGAGACGATAAAACACTGGACCTTTTCTATGCCAACACCAAGGAGGCATACACATCACTGCCCCTCCCCCCGCTGGGCAAAGCTGATCACAATCTGGTGGCTCTCCAGTCTGTGTACAAACCTCTGGTCCGCAGGCAGCCAGCTGTGACCCGCACGGTTCAGAGACGGTCTGGAGAGGCCGAGGATGCCTTAAAGGACTGCTTCAGCACAACTGTGTGGGAAGTATTCAGCGATGCTCACGGAGAAGACATTAGTAGTCTAACAGACATTGTTACAGACTATATAAATTTCTGCATGGAGAACACCATACCCACCAGGACAGTAAGGTGTTTCTCCAACAACAAACCCTGGATCACACCAGACATAAAAGCTCTCCTGAAGGAGAAGAGGAGGGCTTTTGCGTCAGGCAACATAGAGGAGCGGAAGACTGTGCAGCGCCAGCTGAGGAGGAGGATCAGAGAGGGGAAAAGATCCTACAGGAAGAGGATGGAGGAGCAGCTGCTGCAGAATAATGCCAGGGGAGTCTGGAGGGGCCTGAAGACCATCTCAGGCCACGGACAACCCTGGGGGGGACCTGCAATGGGCAAATGAGCTGAACCTCTTTTTCAATAGGTTCAATCAGATGCCTTCCCCCACTCAGTCTCTCCTGCTGCAGCCTCCACCTACTCCTCCTGCTGGGTGTGTCACCCCACCCCCACCTTTTCTCCACAGTCTCCAGCTCCCAGCTACACCAGATAGCCACCACTCCCTCCTGCCCAGCCTTGGCCTTCACATCATTTCAGGTGAAGAACCAGCTGAAGAAGATGAAGGCGAGGAAGGCAGCGGGTCCAGATGGCATCAGCCTCCAGCTCCTCAAATCCTGCGCAGACCAGCTGTGTGGAATCGTCCAGCACATGTTCAACCTGAGCCTGAAGCTGGGCAGAGTCCCCCAGCTATGGAAAACATTCTGCCTGGTCCCGGTGCCAAAGACCCCCCACCCGAAGGAGCTCAACAGCTTCAGACCAGTGGCGCTGACGTCTCACCTGAGGAAGACCCTGGAGGGACTGGTCCTTGTCCACCTGCGCCCCCTGGTGAGCTCCTCCACACTTCACTCTCCCACCTAGAGAAGGCGAGGAGCACTGTGAGGATCATGTTCTATGATTTCTCCAGTGCTTTCAACACCATCCAGCCCACCCTACTGCGAGCCAAGCTGGAGCGGGCGGGGGTGGCCCACCACCTCACCACATGGATCCAGGACTACCTCACAAACCGGCCACAGTATGTGAGGACACAGGACTGTGTGTCTGACGTGCCCCTCTGTAGCACGGGGGCCCCACAGGGAACTGTCTTGGCTCCCTTCCTGTTCACCCTCTACACCTCGGACTTCAACTACAACACCCCTACCTGTCACCTGCAGAAGTTCTCTGACGACTCTGCGATTGTCGGCCTCATCACAGGCGGGGATGATCGGAAGTACAGAGAACTTACTCAGGGTTTTGTGGACTGGTGCCAGCAGAACCGCCTCCTGATCAATGCAGGGAAATCCAAAGAAATGGTGGTGGATTTCGGTAGGCGCCAGCACTCTTCACCTGCACCACTGAATATCCGGGGAACAGATGTTGGGAGAGTCTCAACTTACAAGTACCTGGGTGTTCATCTGAACAATAAACTGGACTGGAGCGACAACACAGACGCCCTCTATAGGAAGAGTCAGAGCAGACTCTTCCTACTCAGGAGACTGAGGTCTTTTGGGGTTTAGGGGACACTCCTCAGGAACTTTTATGACTCGGTGGTTGCATCGGTCATCTTCCAGGGAGTGGTCACCTGGGCAGGCGGCGTCTCGGCCCGGGACAAGAAGCGGCTTGACAAACTGGTCAGAAGAAGAAACTGGTCTGTCCTGGGCTGCCCCCTGGACTCTGTGGACTCGGTGGGGGGCAGGAGGATGTTGGCCAAGCTGTCATCAATGCTGGACAACCCAGACCACCCCCTCCAGGGCACCCTAACAGCACTCCACAGCTCCTTCAGTGACAGACTGTTACACCCTCGCTGTGCAAAGGAGAGATTCCGCCGTTCCTTCTTGCCTGCTGCTGTCAGACTCTTTAACAAGAACATTGTGTAGGCCCTACAAACTGGCGGACATTAGTGCAATTGTGCAGTCCTGCACCTGAGCTCATATCGTGCAATACCCAATATTCCCCACTACTGTAATAACGTGCAATACACAACATTCCCCACTACTGTTAGTCTAGTTTTATTTTTATCCAATGCTGTTCCTTACATTTCACGACAGCACTGCAGCACTGTCACTTACTTAAAGTATTTTTCCTCTGTACTATGTACAGGCTAAAATGAGTGTTCCTCATAATTTTTATGTAGATTTATGTTGGTGTGTATATACATGTGTATATACACATGTTACTGCGTATATTTACATAGGTTTGATCCTGAATGTTTGCCCTCAATGTTATACATTAATGGCTACATTATGCCACCGTCCCTGTGTGACCTATATCTTTGCTGCTGTAACACTGAAAATTTCCCCACTGTGGGATCAATAAAGGCATTCTTATCTTAACAGAAAAAGTCCTGCCACCCAAATAGGATCCAAACCACTCTAGAGTGCATCCACTAATGCCCACTTGGTGTTGTAAGCGAGTCAAAAGAATACTGTGGTCTACCGTATCAAAAGCTGCAGTCAAATACAACAAAACGAGACATACGTTGTCTCCAGTGTCATTTGCCAGGAGGATGTCATTGAAAACACGTAGCAGGGCTGACTCTGTGCTATGCATCTTTTTATAGCAGTAGCACGCGCTATACCAAGAAGACAAGGCAGGAGTTTGGCCTAAAAGATGTAATGTTTCTGTTGAGATTTATGTGTACTTCTTATTCATTTTGAGAGACTGTGGCCAATGAGGTAAATATTGTGCTATTTTGCTGTCTTTGGTTTTTTTTTTGTGAACCATCCTTATTTTGTGTGCTATTGGGTTTTTTATTGCTCTTTTTCTTAGTTCTGACGGCATTGTTCGTGTGTTGTTTTACCATGTAAAGACGTGGACAACATTAAATGTCTGCTAAAACAAAAGAACAACGTTGAGCCTTGCTTTGAACTCAAAAGGAGTAACAAGCTGTCTTGACTCAATACGTTGACTTTTCCAAAACTATTGTGAAATCGGTGCAAACCGAGTTACAGCGAATAACTGTTCAGTCACACGAGCGTCCTAAACCACTGAAAGGAGCCTCTATCAAGCCCCTTCTAAAAAAAAAGAATGCTGGATCTCTCCTTGTTAGCAAATTATAGACCCATCTCAAACCTTCCCTTCTCATCCAAGACTGTAGAGAAAGTGTCTTTTAATCAACTCAGCAAATTCTTGAACTCAAACGGATTTTTTGATCAATTCCAATAAGGTTTCCAACCTCACCACAGTACAAAAGTACAGGATCAGCACTTAGTAAAGTATTAAATGACATAAGATTGAACACTGACACAAGGAAGGTGTTGGTGCTAGTCTTATCTCAGTGCAGCACTGATCATAATATACAGCTGAACAGGTTGGAAACTTGGGTGGGATTAAATGTAGCAGTCCAGAAATGGACCAGGTCCTACTTGGACGAAAGGAGTTACTTTAGCCCTTTTCAGACCAAACAGCCCAATAAGTTTGAGCTCCTAGTAGCAGGAGTTCCTGGTAGTATGAACTTGTGTGTGGCCCACTAGTTTGCGTTCACACGGAGCAACCTTGGGCAAGGTAGTTTATTCAAATTGGACTGATGATGAAAGTCAGTAGGGGAGGGGAGTAATGTACTACCCCTTCATGCCCATGCAGCTATTATGAAGTTCTAAAATATACCATTGTAAGGGATTTGAAATATTTTTTCTTTGCATGACCTGTTTTTCCTAAATAAAAAAAAAGAACAGATTGTGCTTTGAAAGTTTTTATTTGTTTAAAAAAATAAAACGAGTGATTCTAAAACTAAAATTAATTATTGGTTCTGGCCAATTTTGTCCACTAATTTGCTAATCATCCCCAGAATGCCCAATTGGAAGTCCCTTTCATGCACTCTGCTCTCCTGAATCATCTCTCGCTCCAGTCTGGCACTCTCCTCCGAACTCCAAAGCTTGTGCCTTCTGTTCTCCTCGAGGACATGGAGCTCCTGCCTGCGCATGTCCATTTCCTCCATGAACATGGCCTGGCTTCTTTCCTCCATTCGTTCTAAAGCATCCATGAAGAGGTTCTCTCTGTCTTATTATTAGCAAATTGAATTATTAGCAACAACTGCTATATAATACACAGTTTTGCAAAGTCTGATTTTATTGTTCATTTACTGGGACGGGCAAGAAGGGCAGGAGAGGAACGAGAAGTGCTGCTTCTACTCGTGGATGAAGAGTTCTCACTGGTCTCTTCTGTTACAACATGTTTATCCAATGAGTAACAGCGGCAGAAAGTGTGCCCAACTGATATCAGTTCGTACTGTGCCAGTGTCGACAAATTAACACATGTAGGAGTCCCTCAAGGGTCAGTCATTGAACCCCTTTTGCTCAGTCTGTATATGTTACTTTTGGGTCAGATGCTTCAGAACGCTAATGTTGGCTATCATGGTTATGCAGATGACAGACAGCAATATTCATCAATGTACCCAACTAACATCAGTTCAATTAACATACTGTGCCAGTGTCGACAACAAATTAACACCTGGATGAACCATAACTTCCTTCAGCTCAACTGAAATAAAACAGAAGTAATTGTTTTCGGCATCGAATAAAAGTGGATTACTGTTAGAACTCAACTGGAGTCACTATCTTTAGAATCCAAATACAAAATCCTAAATCTTGCGGTCCTGATAGACTCAGACCTGACTTTCAGAAATCATATCAAATCAATCCTAAAGCAGTCTTTTTCTAGCTGAAAGACATTTCTAGACTGAAGGATTGCATGCTCCAAACAGACTAGGAGAAACTTATCCACGCTTTTACTGTATCTCCAGTAGAGTTGGTTATTGGAACGGTCTTCTAACTGGACTCCCTCAAAAGAGCATCAAACAGCTGCAGCTTATTCAGAACACTGCAGCGCGGGTACTGACCACAACAAAGAGATTAAAACATATTACTCCAGTCCAGGCTTTTGTCATGACTCTGTTTTTTAGATTATATTTGGTGTTGTTCAGAGCTGGGCATAGCCTAACCATCACGAATTTCCCGTCTGCTTATTTAGCCAACCCATGTGGTCCCAGTCGGTCCGAGCCAGCCAAACAGCGCAGAGAACGGACTTAACCGGTACCACGTCACATGCAGGTGCCGCATTCCTGACATGCAGACAAATAACCCTTTGTCCCTTTCTCAACTCTATTTATGAACAATCCATTATGAGACAGGCTCGAAAAATACTGTCTGATCAAACTCACGTTCTTTACCCAGAGTACTAGCTTCTTCCTTCTGGTAGGAGATTTAGAGTTCTTCAGAGCAGGCTGAACTGAAAACAAACATTATTTTATTCTTACATCTTTTAAGATCATGATCATGAATGCAAATATGGGTTGGTGTGTACTGTACTGAAATTGTTTAGTTATTCCGGGACTGTGCTTTTTTATCACCCTTGATGCGGGTGTACCCTGTTAACCTGTTGTGTGATGTGTGTCGCCACTAGGGGTGGGCGGATCGATCCAAATATCGATGTTATCGATACTAAGTAAGTACTTGGATGGGATCGATACTATTGTCCTGGGTGCGATACTTCGCTCAATGCACCGCCCCCCCCTCGGTCAGTGCCTCCTACTACTCTGAGTCTCTGCCTGAGTGAGTGACTCAGGCATATGTTTAGCCCCTCCTTGACAGAGAGGGCGACGGGAGTGTGAGAGAGCGGCCGGAACCTAAAGCAATATCGAGCCAAACGAAGTAGAGCGTGGTGTGGACTTTTTTCTACAACAACAGAAAAGGACAGTGCCAAGTGTGATTTGTGTAATAAAGTGCTCCGCTACTGTGGTAACACCACAAATTTACACAAACATGTGAAAAAAGCTCACCCTACAGAGAGTAAAGAGCTGCAAGCGAAGTTGAGGGAGGAGGAGGAGATGGGAGATCCCCAATCCAGAATACCCCCGCGGAAACAGAGACAACATACTCTGGCAGAGGCTTTTTAGCCAAAAAAATCAACAATAGTTGTTGTCGTAGAAGTATTTTTATTTTTTATAGTGTTAAAGATTTTTACATTGTATTGTTTACTCTATGTAGTCGCTGATGGTGTAGTGGTACACTTGCCTGTCTTGTGTGCAGGCAGTGTGGGATCAGTTCCCACTTGGTGACTGTGTCGGTGTGTATGCCCCCTCAGAGTGTAGTTTGCCTTTCGCCCATACTCAGCTGGGTTAGGCTCCAGCACCGTCCCGCGACCCTGTACAGCATAAGCGGTGTGGGAGATGATGATGATGATGATGATGATGATGTGTACTCTATTTGCACTTTCTGACTGTCAGAAAGACTGGGGGGAACCAAGGTTTTGGTTCTGCTTTGGTACGTTCCTTCTGTGTCCCTTTAACGGTGGGACTTCCTTTTCCTCGCACATTTCCCTTTCCTCTCAACGTCGTTCTTGGTGTGCGTCAATAGATGCAAAGTAGGTACTCTGTCTAAGTGAAATATTACCTAGCTGTTTAGAAGATATGTTAAATATGTTTTATTTTGTGGTTCGCGTGATTTGCGCCATGAGTGTTGCCGCGTTTGTGACGTCGCGAGTTACGAGAATTGGTGATGCTAAAAATAGAACAGTGCTGCGCCAACACAGCGGACACTACCACGACAGCGCGGCGGACAGAATTACAGCCCTCATAGCTGTTTTTGTAATGAAAAGTATTATTGTGTCTCTTTGGGTTTGAGTTCACTTTTATTCAAGCTCTTTCTTATTTCTTTCTGTTTCAGACCACACACACACACAAACACACGTACACACAAATATACTCAGAATGATGCAACCTGACACTAATCAAAGCATTCAAGAACTTCCAATCTCCTATCTTTTGATTCTCTGACCAGAATCAATGGTCCATAATGCCCGCTTCAGCCAGTGTCAATCCTTAAAATTAATGTGGACCACACTACATTAAATTTTGGTCCTTCGAGCCGGATTGAAGCCACGTTAAAGCACTATGGACCCCGCAGCAGCGATGGAAGAGACAGTCAGCAGGCCCCACAGAGAATCTCGTCTACCCCCTCATCTCATGGACTATGAAGTTGGCTATTCAGTACACGGCTCGCACCCTCCAATCACGTCATCCCGCTCCAGCAGCAGAGCCAGAAGTACTTCGAGGAGATCCCAAAGTACTGTAACCAAGTCCAGTTCACACTCAGGGAGACACACAGCTTACTCTGTTGGTTGCTATCCACAAGATGGACTCTCTCCCATCCAAGCTGCAATCCAAGGTCCCATGACTCCAGTACAGAGCTGTCATCGTCCATCGCAATGTTTGCATATCTCTACAGCTTCAGGAAACACAGACTTAATGCACTATGTGCAGCGCCTCTGGCAGCTGGACACACTACCCTCCTGCGAGAAAGCAGTTACAAGGTCTAAGCTTGACCAACAAGCACTCAATCTTCTCCAAGCAGCCACAGTCCGGGTGGACACAGGAGGAACTGCACGTTATGCCATTCCACTCCTCCGCCGCTCACCTCACATTCCACTTCATGCTCCAAAGGAAGCAGCTCTACCAAGTCTTCGCAGCACTGAACGTAGGCTTGCCAAAGACCCATCAAAGGCTGTCACGTATTGCACTGAGATTCAGAAGCTGGAAGCAGAAGGCTATGTAGCGAAGATCACAGAAGAAGAAGCACGCAAGTCTACAGAGTCTTGGTATATCCCCCACCACCTTGTTCACCATAATGGCAAGGACCGTATTGTGTTTAACTGCTCCTTTCAATACAAAGGTCAAGTTCTACACGAACAACTGCTTCCAGGCCCTACATTAGGTCCTACCTTACTGAGGGTGCTCCTGAGGTTTCGCCAGCACAGCGTAGCCATCAGTGGCGACATACGAAGCATGTTTCATCAGGTATGCTTGCTTGCTGCGGACAAAGCCATCATGCGCTTCTTGTGGAGAAACATGCAAAGAGAAGAAGTACCCGAGATCTACGAGTGGCAAGTCCTGCCCTTTGGGACCACCTGCAGCCCATGCTGTGCAATATACGCTCTTCAGCGGCATGTGGGGGACCCCGAAGTCAACCATCCAGGACTTGCTGACGATGTGACCCAAGCATTCTATGTTGACAACTGTCTTTATAGCACGCCTGATCCCGCACATGCCAAGTCCGTTGTGGATGGACTACGCAACCTCCTTGCCGAAGGCGGCTTTGAGATCAGACAGTGGGCAATCTGCCTTCAGTTATTGAACACTTGCCTACCGATGCGAGATCTGTCAGTAGTGAACTGTGGTTGTTCCGTGATAGTGCCGACCTGGATGAGCTCAAGATGGGACTGCAGTGGAACTGTCTCGACGACACCATGAGTTACCGACACCGCTAACCAGAGCCTCTTCAACCCACAATGAGAAACCTGTACAAGACTCTGGCCAGCCAATATGATCCACTGGGCTTCATAATCCCATTTACAACTAAAGCCAAGGTTCTTATCCAAGATCTCTGGAAGCATGATCTGAGCTGGGATTACCCCATAGAACATAGGCATCTTAAAGAGCAGTGGCTTGCCTGGGTTGACGAGCTTCCCAACCTCCTTCAAGTGCAGTTTCCCAGAGCCTACACACCACCAATAATACCTAATAACTCCACAGCTACCAGGCAGCTTCACGTCTTCTGTGATGCCTTGGAGAGGGCATATGGTTCAGTTGCTTACCTGTGAACCACTGACGACCAAGGCATTGCTCCCAAGAAGTGCCTTTCCATGCCTCGTCTTGAACTCACGGAGCATTAACCGGTGCGCAACTCGTCAAGCTGCTTGAGACCGAACTCACCATCCCGATCCACCAAGTTGTCTGCTGGTCCGATTCCACCACTGTACTCCACTGACTGCAATCTGAGTCCTGCCGCTACAAAGTGTTTGTTGGAACTCGGGTAGCGGAAATTCAGACGCTGACCGACTCGGCAATGTTGTATGTATGTATGTTGTATGTATGTTGACTCACCCCATAATCCTGCCGACCACATCACTAGAGGACTAACATTAAAGGAGCTGCTGGGCCATCACCAGTGGAGATTTGGACCCAATTTTTTGTCAAAACCTCCAGACCAGTGGCCAACCATGCCCAACATCGCTGCTGAACTAGATCAAAGTGAGCTCAAGAAGAGTAGCTTTATAGGAGCAATCACAGAGCTCCCTAGTCTCCAGCTAGCCGATCCCAGTCAATTCTCAACCTGGACAGAAATAGTTATGGCTACTGTGCACTCCCGTCATGGGGCGGCTAACTCAGATTCTTCGATCGAAGCTTCAGACTTCACCAGCGCCGAGAGGGCCTTGTTAGTCCATGCTCAAGCTGATTACTTTCCAGCAGAAGTTAAGGCTCTTAAGGTGCTACGTCCACTTCCCTCAGGAAGCAGACTTGGTTCTCTTGCTCCTGAATACGAGCAAGAAACAGGGCTCGTCCGGGTCGGTGGCAGACTTCGACGAGCTACTGACCTTGAAACCGAAAATATCCATCGAATCGTTCTGGATTCGGGGCACTCTCTGACCAAGTTGCTCATTAAAGATTGTGACGAAAGGCTCCATCATCCGGGCACGGAACGCGTTTTGGCAGAGCTGCGACGTCAGTTTTGGATCATAAGAGTGCGTGAGGTGATCCGCAAACATCAGTATAGCTGCCGTGAGTGTCACTTCTGGCGAGCTAAACCCCGAAGTCCAAAAATGGCAGATCTCCCACCTGCACGACTGAGGCTCTACTAACCTCCCTTCTACTCAGTCGGTGTTGACTGTTTTGGCTCGTTTCTCGTGAAGATAGGTCGTCGTCAAGAAAAGAGATGGGGCATTCTATTCAAATGCATGACTACAAGGTGCCTCCACCTGGACATGCTGGAAAGCTTGGACTCTGACGCCTTCTTGCTCTGCCTCCGCCGCTTTATAGCCCGTCGAGGGAAGCCATTTGAGATTCTGTGCGATAATGGCACAAATTTTACTGGTGCTAGTCGCGAACTCACAGAGGCCTTCCGAGCAATGAGCTCTCAACTTCAAGCCCATCTAGCAGAGCAGAAGATTCGGTTCCGATGAAGTCCCCCGGCTGCTCCGCACTTCAGGGGGGGCATGAGAGAGGGAAGTGAAGTCTATTAAAGCTTCCCTGAGAGTCGTCTTGAAAGAGCAAGTCACCCCAAAGCCAGTTCTGCATACCCTACTCACCGAAGTGGAAGGCATCCTGAATGCCAAGCTACTTGGATACGTCTCAGGAGACATATATATATACATATATAAACATATATATCTATATATATATATATATATATATATATATACAAATTCAACTCAAGGGGATCATAACATTTCTAAGCAAAAAGTATCGGTATCGTATCGGTATCGGCCGATACTACCCTGTATTTACTTGGTATCGGATCGATACCAAAATTCACAGTATCGCCCACCCCTAGTCGCCACAGTGTGTATGCTATGCTGCTGATTGTAAACTGCAGGACCAGTTTAGTGTCCATGACAAATTTCCCTTTGGCGACAATAAAGTATCCATCCATCCATTATCCAATTCACTTGCCCTCACAAGGGTCCTGGCCGTGCTGGAGCCTATCCCAGCAGTTTACGGGCAGCAGGGTACAACCTGAATTGGTTGCTAACCAATTGCAGGGCACATGAAGGCAAACATTTGCACTCAGAATCACAATTTAGACAATTTAGAGTGTCCAATTAACCTACCATGTATGTTTTTGAAATGTGGGAGGAAACCGGAGTACCCAGAGAAAGCCCACGCAGGCAATGGGAGAACATGCAAACTCCACGTAGAAAGGCCGGGGCTGAATTCGAACCCACTACCTCTGCATTGTGAGGTGGAGGTGCTAACCATGTTCTCACCATATTCTCCCCACTGTTCCTTGTTGTCTCGTCAGTTTGCTTGTACAGTATTTAGTTCCCTGGTTTCTGTCAGTCTTTGTCGGATCGTTGTCACTGTCATGTCGTTTAGTTTCTCCTCGTGGTGTGTTTTGTTTCCTGGTGTTTCTTTCTTACTTTGAGTTTGGGATTTTTCAAGACTGTTTTAATGCTGGTTTTTTTTTGTTAATAAATAGTCTTGTTCAGTACGCGCTGCTTCTCCTGCCTCCCTGCATTTGGGTCCTCTACCGCCGCAACCCTGACAGCTTTACACTGGCTGTCAGTCAGCTGTAGAATAGATTTTAAAATTCTGCTACTGGTCTGTAAATCACTGAAGGGTTTGGGTCCTGAATACATTAAAGAAATGCTGATTGATATAAGCCTAGTAGGGCTCCGAGATCTGCACCATTGGGTCAATTAATGGAGTTCAGAGTTCAAAGTAAACATGGTGATGCTACATTTAGCTGTTATGCTGCACACAAATGGAATAAGCTGCTAACAGAAGTGAAATTAGCCCTAAGTGTATGTAGCAGACTTAAGATGGACGCTGGTACTCATGAAGATGAACACTCAGGCAAGAGTCAGGAAAATCACCTTTTTATTCTGTGTTGTAGTGAGAGAAAGCATGACACGTTAGCACATGGGTTACAGAGCAATCTCTCCCCGTACAGAAGCTGTTTCAGTTGTTTTTTTTTGTACCCAATGTGCATCTTATACAAAAAAATATATACCAGAAACAGTAAAACAAAACATATAAAGATTCTAATGATATGAAATACACAGTGCTGTTGTAATTAAAGAACTAACACTGGGGTAATACAAAGAATTTCAAACAAAATCATAGTCACTGTTTCACATTATTAACATTTTGTTTCATATGTTGAACCCACAAAAAAAATATATAAACCTCTCAACCAAGGTTTGCGAGAATAAAGATGAGTAGATTTTGCTTTACTACTACCATATTTGCAAAGGTTTATGTGCAACAGAGAACATTGGATTAACAACAAATCATAACGCACCTGTGTTGTAGCGAGAGAAAGGTATGTCACGTTAGCACAAGTTACAGAGCAATCTCTCCCCTGCAGCGAGTGAGAAAGTACACAAATGAGGCAAAATCTTCGACGAATCTTACATAGTTTAGCATCACTTTTACTGAACAAAATCAACTATAAAAGTTATATACAGACTCATAGTAGGTTCAAGCCACATTTCTATGCAGTTTCAAACAGAATAAACAACTTTTACACTTGCGATCTTAAAACAATGGAGAGAGCATTCCAACACGTTTTACCCGTACAGAAGCTGTCTCTGCTTTGCCGGGAAAGCGCACCACACGCAAGTGCCCCTGTGTGTTTCATCAACAAATGCCCCCCTTGCTACAACAGGCAACGCAGAACCAACAAACGTCTACAAAATGTCCAATGTCGGTCAATAATACAGTACACAGAAATGACCCCTACATTTTTTAAACAGAACATGTCGAGTTTTGAGGATGTTCACAAAATTAATTTGGTAAAATATAAAACTAAATAAGGTCACTGATAGTGTAGTGGTACACATGCCTGAGTTGTGTGCGGGCAGCGTGGGATCGATTCCCGCTCAGTGGCGGTGTCTGTGTGTGCCCTGCGACTGGCTGGCGACCAGTTTGGGGTGTAGTCTGCCATTGACGGCTGGGATAGGCTCCAGCAACTACCCGCGACCCTGTATAGGATGAGCGGTTTGGAAGATGACATGACATGACAAAACTAAATATTTACTGGGCTGCATGTAGGCTACTGTAAATGCTTTTTGCTCCAGGTTAAACACTTTGCTTTTTCCCGTGCCTTTGATAAGGCCTTCTAAATATCTTTAAATATTTTTTTAATTTTTGTTATTATAGAAACCTACTCTCATTTCTTTACTATTAAATGTTTTTAAAGTTTTCTGTTAATGTGTTTAAACATTGTCAATATATGATATTTCAGTAATGGTTGTAAGCTACCTTTGTTTTTCTCTGCTTTGCTTCTGAATGTCATAAACATTTGTGTTTTTAAAATCTTTTAAAAGTGTTGTTTTTCCTTGCTTTTGTGAAGCACATTGAGTTGCACTGTGCTACATAAATAAAGCTGCCTTGCCTTTAATTTATTTTCTTTGTTATATTCTCAGAGTTTGCAACATTCGTGAATTCCAGAGGAATCAAGACAGGGCTGCAATGATAGTAAAATCCCCTCCACAAATTAGGGTTCCTCTAGAATCTAGTCTAGATTCTATTGAAATCTTTTCCAATATTTGTAAATAGAACCTCAAGTTCAACTTTCCGTTGTATCATTATTATGGCTTTATTGCTAGTAAGTAGGGGGTCTCTAAGAGGGTCTCTTAAAATTAATATAGTAACCCCTCTCGTGTGGTTTGATATATTTAATGAAACAAACATATTTGAATCCTTGTCTTTTAAAGTTTTCATAATCTTTTTCACCATGTGTGTTTCTTGCAAAAATACACTGTCTCTTCTCTCATTTTTTTAATTCGGTAAGGATTTTGGGTTGTTTAACAGGACTAGGGACTCATTAAAATTTAGTAGAATTAACTTTACCATTTTGTATGAGTCACAAGACGTTCCATTTTTCACAAACAAACTCGCTATATGTATTTTTTTGCTTAGGAAACTGAAACTGCCGTTTTTTTCAATGATATCAATCGGTTTTGGAGCAATCTGTAAATAAATCATTGCTCCTGGAATGCCCCTTTTTCACCACCAATCAATATGCCCCCACGTCTTGGTGTACACATCACTGCCAGAAATGGACACCAAATTTGCTGTGTAGCTAGCCAGTGTGGACAAAGGCATGAAATATACAATAAAGTGGCAGTATTTACTCACATTTTATATATTGTCACTGTTGGACGTCATCCCCCCACCTCCTGACAACTTTTCGGGAAGTATATCTAGAAAGTGCCATCTTGTTTCCAAACACCAAATTTCAAGTAAAAAGGATATGTTAGTGAACATTTACATAAACAAACACACAAGTTGTTTAAAGGTAATGGTTTGGATAGGTAGGAGGGGGCAGGACAAGAGCTTTTTTTTGCCCCTTGTCAAATTTAACACTTTGTACGGAGACTCTTTTCTGTTTACTTTTTTGTGTTATTTGTTTTTGATTGTTCAATATAAAGATAAAATCAAATGTGAATTTTGAGTTTTGTTCTTTATTCCACAGAACAAGGAAATGGGCACTTTCTCACTTCTTGGACATTTTGACTATTCAAGAGCACAAAACATTTGTTCTCAAGCTATTTCTACCACTTTATAATTGATTAATACACTGTAAAATAACAGACGAAGCGGTGACCATAATGGGGAAATGGGCTCATCCTCTGGCTCTGACACCAGTGTGACGTTGCAGTTTTCGATCTAAAATCTGCTATAAAAAAATCATAAGAAAACAAGCCTAAAATTCCTACTAAAGGGTTCTTTATACTCCTGCGGGCAATGTCAGCGCACACGTCACTGCAGCAATGCCGCACACAGTTTGTCTTTATACTTGCACACAACCCACACACATTGTTTTGAAAATGCGTTGCAGTTTCACTCCAAGTCGGAGGCTGTCGCTACGCATGATATTAGCTCGGACACCACAGGGTGGAATTTCCTCTTCCTTTTCTGGACAATTCTGGTCTGCATTTTTACTGCTGAACAACAATCAAAGCAACAGCGACATCAATGGATATCGTGTCTGCTAGAACAAAGGGACCTAGATGACGAAACAATGCATTTATTTTAATGGCTAAATTGATCAGGAAGGTGGCGGAGAGGGTGGTCCGTGCGCGTGTAGGCTTCTTTACACAAACACATATGTGACACAACACCTACGCCACTGCCAACCTAGTTTGCTTCGTAGCAACAACAAGCTGCATGGTGACACCGTAGTGACAAAAAAATTACCCTTAAAGATCCAAGCTGGAGAAAACTACGTCATCGCGTGACATGTGACATAAGAGAATGCGCGCACGCAGCATCAAACGATTACACTTCATGTGTTACAAACATGTTGCAGACATCCTGTGCAGCACAAATCCTCGGTCACGTGATGCAGCAGTTGTCACCCCCACGTACGCGGGAATATAAAGGCCTTAAGTCTGTTTAGAGTGGAGTTTCCCTGCAGAGATCATTTTAAGTCCAGAATGACAAAATAAGTGCCTATTTTGGAGGAACGCGTAAAACACTCTCATAAAGGGGAACATGCATTTAAAAGTGCACAACTGCCGCTGGGTTAAAACACATGACAGTGAATGCAAGTGTCAAGCTAATTTAATGTAACGTGGTAATAAATAAATTGCCAGCAAGCTTATTGCACAAAAAGCATAGGAAGACAAGATTTTGAATTATTTCTTTAAAATATATGGTTGAGGGGTTTGCATGTCCCAATGATCCTAGGCACTCAGTTGTCTGGGGATTTATGCCCCTGGCAGGGTCACCCATGGCAAAAAGATCTTAGTTGAGGAACCAGACCAAACAAATTACGACTCATAGACCTCCTATGATGAATGAAATATTTGGACCTCTATTTCCCTTACCCACATGTGGGTTACCGGGGCCCCCCTCTGGAACCAGGCATGGAGGCGGGGCTTGTTGGCGAGAGCATAGGCCCTATGGGTGCAGGCCCGGCCAGGCACAGCCCGAAGAGGCAACTTGGGTCCCCCTTCCCATGGGCTCACCACCTGTGGGAGGGGCCAAGGAGTTCAGTGCACAGAGCTGCTGCTGCTGGCAGCTGAAGGTGGGGACCTTAGCGGTCTGGTCTTCGACTACAGAAGTTGGCTCTGTGGAATGTCACCTCTTTGGCCAGGAAGGAGCCTGAGCTGGTGTGCAAGGTTGAGAAGTTATGACTAGATTCAGTCAGGCTCACTTCGATACACGGCTTGGGCTCTGGTACCAGTCCTCTCGAGAGGCGTTGGTCTCTCTTCCACTCTGGAGTTGCCCACAGAGAGAGGCGTTGAGCAGATGTGAATATACTTATTGCCTGTACATCAGGGTTCACCCCGGTGGATGAAATGGTCGCCTCCCTCCGCCTTTGGGTGGGTCGGTGATTTGTGACTGTTGTTTGTGCCTATGCACCAAACAATTTGAACACTAATCATTTACTGTATCTTGCATCATAAATGTATATACTGTACATATGCAGTGCATATACACAGTTATTTTGCATCATTATTTTGCTTATTCCTCCAGGTCCCATGGTGGTTCATCATTGGAGGGGTGTCGCATTCCTCGGCGTCATGCCTCAATCCATACCTCAATGGATTCGACCCGATCTAAGCAACTCCTCAGCCAGTGGAAGAATAAAAATGACAAGAGGAAGCTGTCCCTGCAGGTCATAGATGGCATAAAACCAGCTTCCTTGTCTCCTCAAAGAGATGTGCAGGTACACTACCCCTCTGAATCATCTGCCATAGGTTTGGATACAGAGGTCCAGAGTGGAACCAACCTTCTGTCAGCCACTGGCCAGGAAGCTGGAGCCCACATCCCAGCCTCATATATAAAAATAGCTGCAAGCGGTGTTCCTATAGCCAATATAAATCCCCTGACCCAGAATGGAGGAAATGGCTTTGCCGGTGGACCAAGAATGGTTATTCAGTCACGTCCTGGATCCTCTCAACTAGTTCACATTCCTGAAGAGGAAAATTCTACCACCAAGGACCAGGAGAGTGAATCAGAAGACAGCACGTTTGATGTGGTTGGATCTACTAAACAGAAATGGATGAGAGTTGCGGAGAAGACCACTCTCCCCTGCAGACCCCTCAGTGCAGGTGGTCAGCCTCGACTCATGCAGGTGATTGATGTTGATTTTTTTTATTCCTATTAAAACATCTCTAATTATGTGTTACCTCTATCATTATGATTATTTAATTATTAAAATATAGAAACTGTAGAGCTATCACAAATTTGATGATATAGTACTTGATAAATGTTTTTTCCCAGATACCGATACAATAACTTCCTACTTCTCCAAAACCAATACCCATAACTGATCTTATATATATATATATATATATATATATATATATATATATATATATATATATATATATATATATATATATATATATATAAAACGCATACAAATATATATTTTATGCATATAAATATATATATGCATATATATATATATATATATATATATATATATATATATATATATACATATATACATATATATATATATATATATATATATACATATACATATACATATATATATATATATACATATACATATATATATATATATATATACATATATATATGTATGTATATATATATACATATATATATATATATTGTAAAAGAATCCCTTGATTTTTCTGTCCCATTATTTTCTTAAATTTTATTACCCTTAAGGGTGAATAAGAGGATTGATTTTCTTATGCAAATACTTTATTAAAGGGAAGTCAACCCAAACATATATATATATCAAGAATATGCTCTATGCAAGCCCACTAGTTGAAACAAGGCATTGTGATAAATATTACGTTTGTGGAATAAGAGTTAATCCATCTGTTTTTAGCCATCACCGGGGACGGCCATTTTGTCACGTTTGCTGGCTGAAAATGACATCAGAGTTCAGGTAACAACCAATGACAGCTCACCTGTATTCTGAAACTGAGCCATGATTGTCGTTATTTGAGCCCTCAGGGCATCTGTGATGTCATTTTCAGTCGACAGATGTGATAAAATGGCTGACCCCTGAGATGGCTAGATTTTGCTGCTTGACTCATTTTCCACAAAAACAATATTAACCAGAATGCCCTTGTTTTAACTAGGGGGCCTGCATAGAACATATTCTTGATAAAAAATGTATGGGTTGACTTCCCCTTCAATTGAAAAAACAAGCATGGGATTCAAGTCACACTAAAAAAGCCCCTCAGCAATTTTAAACACACACGCACGCACACACATGTGCGTCCGCACACGCACACACAATCATTTACATTGGTGTTGTTCTGACATATAGTTATTACTTCTTGAGGGTGACTTGTTGCTCAAGCGCCGCTTGGTTTTCTGGTCTGTGCTTAAAATTACACTACCTGGATATACGAGAGCAGTAATTTTTACGGATGTCACTTTTATTGCGCTCTGGCAATGACTTCGACTAAAAAGATTATTACTCCCTGCTCGAGTGTCTAATAAAGGTATTTTGTTTATTAAAATTCTGTTGTGGGTATATTTTAATGTAAATTGTGCATATCTGTCAACTTATACGTTTTCCGCATATTTTATACACTTTTTTGATCATTTAAAATTGTGTAACAATTTTTCTACCGGGAAAAAAAAAATTTTTAACTCGTTTTTTGTTAGACCGATCTCGTGTTGCCCATTTCGGCTCCAATACTCTAATAGTCCGTTAGCGATTGCGATGGTAAACTTAACTTCGGTCGACTTTCACGAGCATAGCGTCCGTACAACCCCCCCACCCCCACCGTTGAGCGCTAAACACTGTGTAAGACTCTATATAGAAACGTCCGTTCCGTTTCCCCTACCTCTCCCGCTTAGCGATGAATACTGTGTAAGATTATATATAGATACTTTGTAAAATTATATACAGAAATGTACGGGCAAATTACCACTTTTGTAAGATTCAGCACAGCCCAGGGTTGACAGGTATGATTGTGTCGGATAAATGAATGAGAAACAGTTGTCACATGCGGCTCTCGATCGCGCTGCGTGTGTCGTGCTGTTATAAAATACAGCTGCTTTGGAGCAAACGGCATATTATTTTGTATTTATTATTTTTCTAAAATGATGCAGTATTGTTTTGTGAGTATATATTTGTTTATATTGTGCTTATTTATAGTATTTGCTTATTTATAGTATTTATTCCTTTTTAATTTGGTTCGGTACGGCGCATTTCCTGAGCGGAGAAGAAAGGAGAGAGAGAGGTGAATTAGAGCGAGGCTGTTCAAGGTCTGAATAAAGACGCAACAAAACACTGCCCTGCCGCGTTGGTTGTCTTTAGCAAGGAAGACGCCAGAAGAAATAGATAAAGTCAAACCTATATAACTTTTAAGGGTTACACTACCAACAACGTACGTCGGGACTATCACACGGGCAGGGGGACTCAGCCGTGCAGATGTCAGCCGAGCAATTCATCCTCATCGTCAATATTTTGAAGCAGTAACGCCTCCTCCACTCTAAAGCTTTTTTTTAAATATACATGTATAGATCATGGTGACCAGCAGCCTTTATCAATACAGCCGCTAGTTGCTATGGAAACCTTAATCACACGATCCAAAAATTTACGGCGTCAAAAGGGGTTTGGATTAACGCCGAAAATAATGCACTAAATTAAAACATATATATATATATATATATATATATATATATATATATATATATATATATATAGGGTTTTATATCGAGAGAGAAAGATAGTAGGAGGCATAATTCAAATTAATATACTTTTTTTTTTTAAACATAAAATTAATACTTTAAAGATGAATTTATAAACAAGAAAAACACATCAACACATCTTCAACAGATCCCTGGAGCTGTGTGAGGTCCCAACCTGCTTCAAACAGTCCAGCATCATCCCAGTCCCCAAGAAACCTGCAACATCAGGACTGAATGACTACAGGTCTGTCACTCTGACATCTGTAGTGATGAAGTCCTTCAAATGCTTAGTGCTGGACCACCTAAAGAACATCACTGGACCCATGCAGAACCCCCTGCAGTTTGCATACCGGGAAAACAGGTCGGCGGATAACGCAGTCAACATGGGGCTGACCTACATCCTGGAGCATCTTGACAGCACAGGCACCCACTGTACGCGAGGATCCTCTTTGTGGACCTCAGCTCTGTGTTCAATACCATCATCCCGGCGATCCTCTCCGCCAAGCTTCTCCAGCTCAGTGTGTCTCCCGTCATCTGCCAGTGGATCCAGAGCTTCCTGACAGGCAGGACACAACAGGTGAGGCTGGGGGGACAACATCATCAAGACGCATCATCAGCACTGGGGCCCCTTAAGGATGCGTCCTCTCTCCGCTGCTCTTCTCCCTCTACACGAATGACTGCACCTAAGCGCACCCAGCTGTCAACCTCCTGAAGTTTGCAGACAACACCACAGTTGTTGGCCTCTTCAAAGATCGTGACGAGTCTGCATACAGACAGGAAGCAGAGCAGCTGGCACTCAAGTTCCTGGGAATCACAGTCTCTCAGGATCTGAAATGGAAGGCCAACATCAACTGCATTCTTAAGAAGGCCCAGCAGAGGATGTTCTTTCTGAGGCTGCTGAAGAAGGAAGGAAGGAGCTGTTGAGACAGTTCTACACAGCAGTCATCGAATCGGTCCCGTGTTCCTCCATCACAGTCTGGTTTGGCAATGCCACTAAAAAAGGACAAATCTGACTGCAACAGACAGGACTGCGGAAAAAAATCATCAGTACCCCCGACCCACTCCTGAGGACTTGCACACTTCACAAGAGCAAGCACGGAAAATTCTCCTGGACCCCCCACATCCTGGCCACTACCTCTTCCAGCTCCTCTCCTCAGGTAGACACTTTCGAACCATGCACACCGAAACCAGACATTCAAACAGCTTCTTCCCTCTCGCCATTAACTCCCTAAACAGTTGACTCAAACTATACAGTAGCACTTTGCAAATGTTTGCCAATTTTGCACACTCCTGTGGGACAGTATTACCGCATGGATCATTGTAGCTTCAGCTCTCTACATACTTGAATAATTGCCGTTGATCAATATTCCACAGCACTAGACACTTTAAAGCATTCAAGGACTTTGTGCATAATTGCACACCCAAAGTCGCATTCCATGTTCTGCTTCTGGTCACTTAAAAATGGTGCAACGATTATCTGCATTATCTGCACAACCGTCATAGTAATGTAAGTAACGCACCACTGATCACTTTATCTCTGTCCTTATGACTCTCCACATTGTTGCACAGCTACTGCGCAATGGAAAGACATTATGGAAAGACTTTCTATTAGTGTTGGGTCGTTTGCGAACGATTCGTTCAAAAAGAACTAATTTTTTCAGTGAACAAGAGTGAGTCAGTTCATTTGAGCTCAGCCATGTTGTCAATCTTCGCGATCGACCAATCAGCAGCCAACTCAGATGTAAACGGGATTTACTGAACATACTGCCACGCTATTGTCCTTCAAGAAGGAATCAGTGATGTAATTTCCCGTTCACCAACGATTCGGTGAGTGAACGCGTCACTGCGGGAATCAGTGATGTTATTTCCCGTTCACCAACGATTCAGTGAGTGAACGTGTCGTTGCCATTTCTCGTTCACGTGAACAAGAACTCCATGCAATTAGTGGGTGAACTGAGTTTTGGTATGAATGATTCGCGATTCGCCAAGGAAGGAACCACTCACCAACACCACTCCTTTCGTGCTCGCGGGGACAAGCTTTCTTTGGCATCCGTTTTTCTCCAAGCTAACGGCTAATGTTAAGACCATCCAAGTATCGGGGGCAAGCACATGAAAACAAATAAGAGCTCTGACAAAGTCCCTCACTAGATCGTGATGAGTCTGCAGCAGCTGGAAGATGACGTTGTTGTGGACATAGGACAACTTTATTTGAAAACATTTATTACAATACACATATGTGCACTTAAATATTATTTTCCTCTCTGTCTACTGCAACTATAATGTGGTGCGATCATCATAATGTTGGTTTGCCATTAAATTGTACTTTTATTTCAAAACTTGTTTGGTGCTCGAGTGTTTTATTAATTCTTGTTTTTTCAGCGCAACAGAATGTTTAACCAGACATGTAGTCATCCGCTTCATTTGACAAGCCTGCACTTTGTAACGTGTGAAAACAAAAATACACCGGGCGCGTGACGGCCGTTACGTTAGTCTACTGCGATTATTGTTGTTGTTAGTATTTATCACGGTTATTATAACCATGATCTATATAACATATATATATTATCTATATCCCGTGCCATGGGGGCGGGTTATAAGATAAGATAAGAAGGCCTTTATTGATCCCGCAGTAGAGAAATTTTCAGTGTTACAGCAGCAAGATATAGGTCACACAGGGTTGGCGGCATAATGTAGCCATTATTGTATAACATTAACGGCAAACATTCAGGATCAAACCTATGTAAATATATGCAGTAACATGTGTGTATACACATGTATATACACACCAACATACATCTATATAAAAAGTATGAGGAACACTCATTTTAGCCTGTACATAGTACAGAGGACAAGTATAAGTAAGTGACAGTGCTGCAGCGCTGTAGTGAAATGTAAGGAACAGCATTGGATAAAAATAAAACTAGACTAACAGTACGGGGAATGTTGAGTATTGCACGGTATTACAGTAGTGGGGAATGTTGGGTATTGCACGCTATGAGCTCAGGTGCAGGACTGCACAATTGCACTAATGTCCGCCAGTTTGTAGAGACTACACAATTTTCTTGTTAAAGAGTCTGACAGCAGCAGGCAAGAAGGAACGGCGGAATCTCTCCTTTGCACAGCGAGGGTGTAACAGTCTGTCACTGAAGGAGCTGTGGAGTGCTGTTAGGGTGCCCTGGAGGGGGTGGTCCGGGTTGTCCAGCATTGATGACAGCTTGGCCAACATCCTCCTGTCCCCCACCGAGTCCACAGAGTCCAGGGGGCAGCCCAGGACAGAGTCATCCGTTTGTCATCCTGACCAGTTTGTCCAGCCGCTTCTTGTCCCGGGCCGAGACCCGGCCTGCCCAGGTGACCACTCCCTGGAAGATGACCGATGCAACCACCGAGTCATAAAAGTTCCTGAGGAGTGTCCCCTAAACCCCAAAAGACCTCAGTCTCCTGAGTAGGAAGAGTCTGCTCTGACTCTTCCTATAGAGGGTGTCTGTGTTGTCGCTCCAGTCCAGTTTATTGTTCAGATGAACCCCCAGGTACTTGTAAGTTGAGACTCTCTCAACATCTGTTCCCCGGATATTCAGTGGTGCAGGTGAAGACTGCTGGCGCCTACCGAAATCCACCACCATTTCTTTGGATTTCCCCGCATTGATCAGGAGGCGGTTCTGCTGGCACCAGTCCACAAAACCCTGAGTAAGTTCTCTGTACTCCCGATCATCTCCGCCTGTGATGAGGCTGACAATCGCAGAGTCGTCAGAGAACTTCTGCAGGTGACAGGTAGGGGTGTTGTAGTTGAAGTCCGAGGTGTAGAGAGTGAACAGGAAGGGAGCCAAGAGGGTTCCCTGTGGGGCCCCCGTGCTACAGAGGAGCACGTCAGACACACAGTCCTGTGTCTACACATCTGGTGTAGCTGGGAGCTGGAGACTGTGGTGAAAAGGGGGGAGGGGGTGACACACCCAGCAGGAGGAGTAGGTGGAGGCTGCAGCAGGAGAGACTGAGTGGGGGCAGGCATCTGATCGAACCTATTAAAAAAGAGGTTCAGCTCATTTGCCCACTGCAGGTCCCCCCCAGTCCGGGTCTTGGGTTGTCCGTGGCCTGAGATGGTCTTCAGGCCCCTCCAGACTCCCCTGGCATTATTCTGCAGCAGCTGCTCCTCCACCCTTTTTCTGTAGGACCTTTTCCCCTCTCTGATCCTCCTCCTCAGCTGGCGCTGCACAGTCTTCCGCTCCTCTATGTTGCCTGATGCAAAAGCCCTCCTCTTCTCCTTCAGGAGAGCTTTTATGTCTGGTGTGATCCAGGGTTTGTTGTTGGAGAAACACCTTACTGTCCTGGTGGGTATGGTGTTCTCCATGCAGAAATTTATATAGTCTGTAACAGTGTCCGTTAGACTACTAATGTCTTCCCCGTGAGCATCGCTGAATACTTTCCACACAGTTGTGCTGAAGCAGTCCTTTAAGGCCTCCTCGGCCTCTCCAAACCGTCTCTAAACCGTGCGGGTCACAGCTGGCTGCCTGCGGACCAGAGGTTTGTACACAGACTGGAGAACCACCAGGTTGTGATCAGCTTTTCCCATCGGGGGGAGGGGCAGTGCGGGGCTGAATGATTCGGTGAACAATTCTTTTGAACGATTCTTTTTGATGAACTGATAGTAATGATTCAGTTCACTTAAAAGAACTGTTATGCCCATCACTTCTTTTTATACTTATGTGACAAATTCCTTGTATGTTTTACATACTTGGCCAATAAATGTGATTCTGATTTTCAAAAGTGGCCCCCATTAGAAGACGATGCACTAGTCGCACTGTGATTGAATACAATATTGTATTTGCATTGTTCTGACAACTCAGCTGGTAAATGTCCAAAAAGTGTGACTAAGGTACTTACATCCCTTTTTTTTCTTTTTTTTTTTTTTTACATTTTTAGACACAAAATAGGTATGCTGCAGTTCCTCGTGGCTAGTTCTGTTTTTAACAGCACAAAACATAGACGATTTACAGTCTGACTTAAGTATATAAAACCTATGACAATAACTATTTGCACTGATTGACACTATTCTGTTTGCACCACACTCTCAACAAATTTCAACAGATAAATTTTGGTACAAAGTGACCCCTGTCTCCCCAGGCCTCTGAATCAAAGGCTACAATTTTTTTTTCCGAACTAACCTCAGCACTACGACCTGGAAATGTAATACATTATCCTGCAAACTAAATAACAACCAACCAACCAACCTTCATTTGGTGATCAAAATGTTGACCTCATGTTACACTATTGAAGACTGGTAGAAGCAAATGCAATTCAAAATTGCAAACAAATAAAACATTTTATTTCCCTCTTTAAAATGTAAGTACAGTGGACCTCAACATACTTGTGATTCAGAACCCACAGTCTTGCATATTTACAGATTTTTTTAAATTATATTTTGAGCATTTTTTGTTTTTTCCTCTCATTTTTTAAAATAGAAAATGCATATTGAATATTTATTCTTTTTATGTATTTATTTATGTATTTACAAGTGTTTTTTGAATAACTTTTTATATATATTCTTTCTCCAATGCTTTTAATGTGCGTCAATTACATGCAGATTATTGCTATTCTTGTCCCTAGCCCCCACAAATAGCGGGGATCCACTATAAATCATTTTCTGACACTGAAAACCAAGTAAACATTGAAACACTATGAATCTGTTTGCAAATGTTGATTTGACAGTAAATTAACATGAGGTCACTTTTCACTGTAATCTGCCTTTCTAGGTAATTGCGTTCTCAAAACAACAAGGTTTGCGCAACTCTCGATCAGAGGATGGTGGCAGCACTGTCAGCTGCACTGGATCAATTCGGTATAGAACCCTGATGGACCAGGACCCATCACCACCAGCCTCCACTACTGGGGCAATGGAAGGTACGGACTGCTCAAAGACTCAAATCATACTGTCAAATAGAGATTTTATTCACACGCATAAAAGTTTAAGCAGTACAAACTTATAATAGATAGCAAACCACCACTGACTGGACTTATCCTTCCCGCCAAATTACAGTTTGGTCCTGAGGTATTGTCTTGAATGACATTCAATACAGGTCCAACACAGGTGTACAGGTGTGGTTACTTAATGAAGTTTCACAGAAAGATAGCATTCAACCAACATTCAACTGCACTCATTTTATGTACAATAGAGTAAGTTCATCTTCATATTTCTTATCTTGGAAATGAAGACATTTGAGATTCTAGTTACAGAGAAAATAATGAACCCAAAGGAACAACAAATAGTTCCTCTTCAGTTTTTCAAGCATTCTTCTTTGGTGGTGGCTGAGAAGGAACATTGTACTGTTTTATCAATCCAATTATTGTCTCCTGTCTCCTTAGGACATTGGCTTTTCTTATTGCTATTTCTACTTTTATTTTACACACAAATTCCTGTATATCAGGGATGTCACGATATACGATAATATCATGATACGAGCCTCGCGATACGATAATACAAAAGGTTGCCGATATACAAAAAGCTCATGATACTGTAGATAAGTTCATGATATTGTAAAAAAAAAAAAAAAGAGCTCATATTCAAAAAAACATCACAATATTCTGTTTTTGTACATAATAATGGCATTCACAAAAAAATAGGCTTAGTCATGCATCAAATTGAACTGCACTTATAAACTAACCACTAGAGGGTGCTGGAACTGCACAAATGGAAAACAACTTGGGCTTTTAAACAGATTTGCTGCTATTAATATCATGCCATGGCAACGGCGATATACCGTGGCAATTTTATGGCAATTTTATGGCAATTTTAATATCGAGATATTACAATAATGCAGATATTGTGACATCCCTACTGTATATACAGTAGGCAAAATGTAGTATCTTGAAGTTTGTTAAAGTTTATCTTTATAAGGGCAGGAAACTGCATGTAGTTCTTATTTTTTTATATCATATATATCATATATGTTGTGTGGCGGGATTGAGTATGCTTGTCTGACAATAAAAGCACAGTATAAAATAAAAGACCAAGGAGAAGACATGGACTCATGGATGAGCAGCAACTGTCCATGTTAGGCTACATCATAAAATTTGAGATGTTTTTGTTAAAAGGTGTGTTGAATAGCTGCATTTTCGTTTAAATTAGCTGCAACCCTTAATGCCACCCATACCCAATTTCCAGCCAACCACATGAGACCAGCCCCTGTGCGGACTCAGTCACGCGTTTGTTATAACCAGGCTTGGGGAGTCCAACAAGTGGATAAATTGTGACAAATAGCTCAATTGTCCACCTTGCCTCCACTCCCACAGTTGTACCTGCAATATTGTGAGCAAAGCATATCGTCGCTGTCCAATGAAAAACATCTAACGTCCATTTTTTTCCTTTTTTTTCTTATTCTTCCGTGAACAGTGTTTCCGCAGACATCGCACTAATGTGATTTTTTTTTTTCAATATAAAATTGGACAAAGGTTTTTCACAGGACAGTGATGATATGATCATTGCAGCCATTTGGGTTACGGGAGCTAGTTAGCTTTATGTTATGTTGGCACGTGATAAGCAAGTTGCTCGTCATCGGAAAAGGATTCGCCATTGAAGCAAATGACAGGCTTAACACAGCCAATTTAAAAGTGACTTTGAGAGATTGGATTGGAAAATGATGACCGTTTGGACCGTATTCACTGGAAGATCTATCTATCTACATACCTCTCTATCTTATTCCACCTTGGCATAATTTAGAAGTTGGTCAGAGGCAAAGGTGGTTGAGCAGATAGAGCAGCTCTCTAGGAGGTGGTTGATCCAACAGCAGGTTGTTGTGAGATTTTCAGCAATTAGGCGACACCAATAAGTCAGTCTGGAAAACAAATTGTGTTATGGGTTTCTTTATATTTGAAGCTTCAAATTGACACATCTAACAGAACACTCTGTGGTCTGTAAGACTGCAAAGGAAAAAAATCTTGGGAAGATTCATATGCAGAAAGGAATGACAGGTTGACTATTTACAGGAACAACACAAAGAGATACTTCTGTGTTGACCAGACTTATCAGTCAAGGTCGTCTCATTCTGGCTTCAGAGAGAAGTGAACATAATACATAACACAAAACACAAAAATGTGATACTGGTGCTTGCTAGATAATTATTTTCCATAACAGACTATACTTCTTGGGTTTTCTTCAGGTATCCTGGCTTCCTTCTACATTCTACAAATTTACATGGGCGGTTAACAATAATAATAATAATAATAATAATAATAATAATAATAATGCATCAGATTTATATAGTGCTTTTCTGGACAACTGGACACTCACAATGGATACATTATTCATGCCTCACAACTGCAAATTGTGCCCGAAAAGGACACGTGGGTCCCCTTTCCCATGGGCTCACCACTGGTGGGAGGAGCCAAAGGGGTCAGGTACCGTGTGAGCTGGGCGGCGGCAGAAGACAGGGACCTTGGTGGTCCGATCCCCGGCAATAAAAACTAGCTCTTGGGACATGGAATGTCACCTCTCTGGCAGGGAAGGAGCCCGAGCTGGTGTGTGAGGCTGAGAGGTTCCGACTCGATATAGTCGGGCTCACCTCCACACACAGCTGGGTTCTGGTACCAGTCCTCTCGAGAGGGGTTGGACACTCTTCCACTCTGGAGTTGCCCAGGGTGAGAGGCGCCGAGCAGGTGTGGGCATACTTATGCCCCCCGGCTTGGCACCTGTACATTGGGGTTTACCCCGGTGGACGAGAGGGTAGTCTCCCTCCGCCTGAGGGTGGGGGGACGGGTCCTGACTGTTGTTTGTGCTTATGCACCAAACAGCAGTGCAGAGTACCCACCATTTTTGGAGTCCTTGGAGGGTGTGCTGGACGCTCCACCTGGGGACTCCATCGTTCTGCTGGGGGACTTCAATGCTCACGTGGGCAATGACAGTGAGACCTGGAGAGATGTGATTGGGAGGAACGGCCCCCCTGATCTGAACCCGAACGGTGTTCGGTTACTGGACTTCTGTGCTCATCACGGATTGTCCATAATGAACACCATGTTCAAACATACAGGTGTCCATATGTGCACTTGGCACTAGGATACCCTAGGCCGCAGTTCGATGATCGACTTTGTAATCGTATCATCGGATTTGCGGCCGCATGGTTTGGACACTCGGGTGAAGAGAGGGGCGGAGCCTCTCAAGACCTCCTCAATCCCACTGACACGCCTTCCACTGAGGAAGCAGAGCCTGGAGACTCTGAGGTGGGCTCTCCTATCTCTGGGGTTGAAGTAACCGAGGTAGTCAAAAAGCTCCTCAGTGGCAAAGCCCCGGGGATGGATGAGATCCGCCGGATTTCATAAAGGCTCTGGATGTTGAGGGGCTGTCATGGTTGACACGTCTCTACAACATCGCGTGGACGTCGGGGACAGTGCCTCTGGATTGGCACACCGGGGTGGTGGTCCCCATTTTTGAGAAGGGGGACCGGAGGGTGTGCTCCAATGACAGAGGGATCATACTCCTCAGCCTCCCCGGCAAGGTCTATTCAGGGGTGCTGGAGAGGAGGGTCCGTCGGAAGGTCGAATCTCAGCTTTAGGAGGAGCAATGTGGTTTTCGTCCTGGCCGTGGAACAGTGGACCAGCTCTACACACTCAGCAGGGTGATCGAGGGTGCATGGGAGTTCGCCCAACCAGTCTACATGTGTTTTGTGGACTTGGAGAAGGCGTTCGACCGTGTCCCTCGGGGAGTTCTGTGGGGGGTGCTTCGGGGGTACCGAGCCCCCTGATAAGGGCTGTCCGGTCCCTGTACCACCGATGTCAGAGTTTGGTCCACATTGCTGGCAGGAAGTCGGATTCGTTTCCAGTGAGGGTTGGACTCCGCCAAGGCTGCCTTTTGTCACTGATTCTGTTCATAATTTTTATGGACAGAATTTCTAGGCGCAGCCGAGTTGTCGAGGGGGTCCGGTTTGGTGGCCTCAGTATTGCATCTCTGCTTTTTGCAGATGATGTGGTACTGTTGGCTTCTTCAAGCCGCGATCTCCAACTATCGCTGGAGTGGTTCGCAGCCGAGTGTGAAGCGGTCGGAATGAAAATCAGCACCTCCAAATCTGAGACCATGGTCCTCAGTCGGAAAAAGGTGGCGTTCCCTCTCCAGGTTGGGGATGGGATTCTGCCCCAAGTGGAGGAGTTCAATTAACTTGGGGTCACGTTCACGGTAAGATGGAACGGGAGATCGACAGGCGGATCGGTGCATTGTCTGCTGTGATGCGGACCCTGTATCGGTCTGTCGTGGTGAAGAAGGAACTCAGCCGATAGGCGAAGCTCTCAATTTACCGGTCGATCTACGTTCCTACTCTCACCTATGGTGATGAGCTGTGGGTCATGACCGAAAAACAAGATCCGGGATACAAGCAGCCGAAATGGGTTTCCTTTGCAGGGTGTCCGGGCTCTCCCTTAGAGATAGGGTGAGAAGTTCGGCCATCCGGGAGGGACTCGAGTTGAGCCGCTGCTCCTCCGCGTTGAGAGGAGCCAGTTGAGGTGGCTCGGGCATCTGATTATGATGCCTCCTGGACGCCTCCCTGTTGAGGTGTTCCGGGCATGTCCCACCGGCAGGAGACCCCGAGGACGACCCAGAACACGCTGGAGAGACTGTCTCCCGGCTTGCCTGGGAACGCCTTGGGATCCCTCCGGAAGAGCTGGAAGATGTTGCTGGGGAGAGTGAAGTCTGGGCTTCCCTGCTGAAGCTGCTGCCTCCGCGACCCGACTTCGGATAAGCGGGAGATAATGGATGGATGGATGGATGGACAGTTGCAAATTGACCAGCTACTAGTCAAGGGTGTGCCCTAACCCTAACCCAGTCACTGAAAAAAGTCAGCTGGGATAGGCTGTAGCTTATCCGTGATCCCAAACAGTGTAAAGTGATAGAAAATGAATTACTGCATAAGCAAAGGTTGCAAATGAGAACAAAGTCCAAGATACAGATACTGTAACTGGAATAAATAGCCATCTGAGCGAAAGATGATGATTTGGGGTTGTTTTCCATGCTCAATTGAAAATGTTATTTTAAAGTCTTGATATTTTTCTTATTTCTCTTTCATTTTAAGGCCAGGGTTTGGAGCGAACCGGCAGCATAGTCCGTGTTGAAGCCCATCCAGAGTCAAATAAGCCTGTGGTGAAGCCTCCGAGCACTGATGGAAGTGGCTCTTGGCGCTGGAATCCAGCAGAAAAGCGTACATCGCTACGACAGCCAGCTTTTAACATCAAGGATTTCAACAGAAATACAGACAGCTGTGATTCTATGCAGGATGCCGGGTCACTGGACGGGCGACAGAGTGTAACAGGGCCCAAATTGGACAGCAAAGTTGTTGTCGAAGGTGTACACATCAGTCACCCACAGTTAATATATCAGTCACAATCTCATTTTCAGGATCCCAATTCTACCACACCTCTCACTCCCAGTGCCATATTTGCTCCTCCTTTCCATCATCACCCTCAGTCTGTCACTACCATTAGAGTCACCCCTGTAGAAGGGACTGGTACCAGTAGTGATGGCAGCTCTGACAGCCAGTCGGCTGCATCTTCCAGTCGGGAGTCCACATTGAGGAGAAAAAGTGGCACACATATTCACTATTCACAAGATTCAGGGCTTATCACTGATCACATTCTCTGTGAGAAAAGCAACCTCTTCAAAAGTGAAAGCAGCAATTTTTTCAAAGAAAACCTGAAAGGTTTTCAAGATAACCCCATCCACCCGAACCGGCATTTACAAGGAATGATTGGCCATCCAGGCCCACACCCTCCACCTACTTTACCCCGCCCCCATATGAACCACTCCCCACCTCCAACTCTTGGGTTGGCCTTTAAGGAAGCTTAATGTGAAGTATATCCATTAAAACAAGATAAAATGTTGTCCTGTATCACCAATGGAGATATTATTTTCTGGAAAATATACATTACACACATTTTCGCCATTTGACAACCTGACTGGGCTGTACCTTTAGCTACACATCTATTTCTCTCCATTGGTGAAAATCCTCTTATATTTACCTTGTGATATGCTACAACATGTTTAAAACGAATAAGTAAATTTATGTTACAAGCCATAGAGAGCATACTGAAAACCAATGGGGAACCGGCTGATGACAATTGTCGTCTGCAGTGTTGAGCATTTTACTTTCAACATCATGTCTCAGTCTACTGCATACATCAGGGGTAGGGAACTCCGGTTCCTCGAGAGCCATATTCTGCCTGTTTTAGACATCTCCCTAAACCAACACACCTGATTCAAATGACCAGGCTTTTATCAGGCTTCTACAGAGCTTCCTTTTTGAGCTGATCATTTGAATCAGGTATGTTGGAGGAGGGACACATCTAAAACAGGCAGGATATGGAGTTCCACAGCCCTGGGATATATGAACAAAGCAGACTAGGTACAAAATGTGATTTACCCACACGACTCTGCCGCCTTCCTCTGACTATTGGGTCACTAATGAATCAGTTGATCTATGATTACGATTGGATTTAGAAGAATGACATCTTAGCAAAGTATCTTGTGCCCCGAATTCTAATTAATTTACACATATATATATATATATATATATATATATGTATATATATATATATATATATATATGTGTGTGTATATATATATATATGTGTATACACACATATGTGTGTGTGTGTATGGCGGCACAGTGGTCGACTGGTTAGCACGTCCGCCTCACAGTTGAGAGGTCGTGGGTTCGATCCCGGCCTCCCTGTATGGAGTTTGCATGTCCTTCCCGTACCTGCGAGGGTTTTCTCCGGGTATTCCGGTTTCCTCTCACATACTAAAAACATGCATGGTAGGTTAATTGGACACTCTAAACTGCCCCTAGGTGTGATTGTGAGTGCAGATGTTTGTTTGTCTCTGTGTGCCCTGCGATTGGCTCGCAACCAATTCGGGGTGTCCCCCACCTACTCCCCGAAGACTGCTGGGATAGGCTCCAGCACTCCCCGCGACCCTTGTGAGGATAAGCGGTATGGATAATGGCTGGATGGATATATGTGTGCGTGCGTGTGTTTTCACAAAATGAGGCACATGTGGCGGGGATTAGTTTTGAGTTGACAAAAATAGATAATTTGTTAAAAAATGTCGGTATTGAGATTGGAGTTTAAAAAAAACAAACCCGCCTTAAAAGCTCAATGTGTAGAATTTAGTGCCATCTAGTGGTGAACTAATAGAATGCAACGACCTAAGCTCAAAGGGCGTGCATTTTGAAGCACTGCATTATGGTGCCTCAGAGAGACCACAGGTCGCAATCCTACCACCAATTTCTTCAGCAGAGGTACAAGCAAATTATTATCACAATTTGTTATCACACACGACTTCTAGTATTCCCTCAAGTGACAAAGTAAGTGCATTGCAAAAGTTACACATGCTGTAGTCATGATGTGGAGGAACTACTTCGGATAAGCGGGAGATAATGGATGGATGGATGGATGGATGGATGGATGGATGGATGGACAATTTGCGCTGTGATTGGCTGGCAACCAGTTCAGGGTGTACCCCGCCTACTGCCCGAAGACAGCACCCCCGCGACTTTCGTGAGGATAAAGCGGTGTGGATAATGGATGAATGGATGATATTTCAATTTTCACCTTTATGTAGTTTATGTTGGATGTGATATTGTGCATTACAGAAGAGGGCAGTGTTGAACATTGTGTGAAAAATGACTGTTGGTGAAGTGAGAGCAAGAATCTCCCTGGGCGGACAAAAAGAGGACGAGACCGAAGAAAGAAAACGGCGCGCTGGCTGGTAGAAGTACAGTACTGTGTATTTCCTCTGTTAAGAGCAATAAAAGTTCGAGCTCGTTCCACAGCTTACTGTGAGTGGTGTAATTAACACTAATATTAATCCCTTAAAAATTGCCATCAAACAGAACAGATTTATTATTTAAAATGCAAAGCAGCATATTTTGTAACAATAAATAACAGACTTTACACTGTTAATCTTTCAGAAGGTGTGCATATTCTAGCTTTTTGTGTGAGGAAAGAAGTAATCTACATGCTCTGGTGTTATTTTACTTTGCGACGGGAATTTTATATCGTGGATACAGTGTCACTGTCTGCAACGGGGCTGCGAAAGCCTCTTCCTTCCACAACCGATTAGGGTGCAATTCTGATGCATTGTACTGCAATGGATTTGGTAATTTTTCTTAAGGCCTAGATAGACCAAAATGACGTTGGCCAACAGTGACAGACGCTTACCCCATGCGGCGTCCGGCTGGCTATCGGCACGTCACGCTGGAAAAACACACCGCAACGACAGACAGCGACGCTGATTACGGCCTTCCATACCATCGACGGCGGTAGTCACTATTTCTCATTGTTAGAAAAATCCAACCAAAGCTCTTGGACAGGGGGCAGATTTTAAAAACGTAAGCAATGCATTCAGCCATATTCTTCGCTCACGAGGAACTCCCACCCGAAGTAAACCATCATGTTCTTGACACGGTATCGTGAAATACTCAAATTGTCAACCCTCGCTCTTGTACTTGTAAGAAGATTAAGGCAGCAAAGGCGTGCTTACTGTTTATCCGCATTTGTCACTTCCCGTTGGTGCTCCGAGCACTGATTTGCTAGCTAACACCCAATCAGAGTGACCAAATGTCACGACTGGTGACGCCAATTCAACATGTGTAAACGCCCCCCAGGCGCTTACTGACGAGTTACGACACTACGACGGTGGCCGCTACACCAATCAGACGGCGCATTCATACGCCACGACGCTTCACGACCTTCGACATCGGTTTGGTCTATCTAGGCCTTTACTCTTTCTGAGTTTGGTAGGAGAGGTGCTAGAGCACCTGACAGAATAAGTCGTCTGTTTCATCCCCGATGGGTCCGCCTTTCGCAGCACTCGACTCTTGGTGGTAACATGTCATCTTTGTTGAGTCCCCAAAATATTTTTATCAACGTCTCACACTTAATAAAAGAAACAAAATGTCTCCAAACCAATGCTTTTAACGAGGATTGTGAGGTTTTGTTTGTCCCGCCACCTTGTCACATAAGCCTCGGCACAGACTTCTGACGTACAAATGCTTGTAATCGCTTCCACATCTTTTTAGTTTTTTAAAATTTTATGCCTTAAACATTGATTATTAATACCTCTGAATCGATGCAGAATCGTTTTAATAAAACAACAATGCATCGAAAAAACGATTATCGTTCCCACCCCTAATGCACCCCAACTCAAAATCACGTAAATGGTACAGTTGCCAATGTATCCAGACTGTAGCTACAATGTGTATAAATGCAGATAAGAAGAGGGTTGGCCAGATAAATATAATAAAAAAATAAAATAAAGCAAAATAATGTATAAAATGAGATTACTATATCACATGTAGAATACATATTAAAATGTTTTTAAAAATACCATTAAACTATACAATGAAGTGTGTATTTCAAATATATCTATCAACATTATTGAGACTGCACACATACATACTCACATCAACACAACAGCACCCCAAAACCATGTTCAATTACGAATTTAATATCCTGAAACATTGAAAAATAATCACACTGTCATTGATTAAAATTGTGTGAACACGGTGCCGTGCTGGCTGGTGCTCACTGCTTTGACAGGACGCCGCAGTCATACAAAACCACCGACAGTTCAATCATCCTTTTAACTTCAGAAATACAAGCTGTCCTCTTCCCAAACTCATTTTAAAAGATATGCGTGATACAATAAAAATCAGTCCACTGATAGTGTAGTGGTACACACGCCCGAGTTGTGTGCGGGCAGCGTGGGATCGATTCCCGCTCAGTGACGGTGTCTGTGTGTGTACCCTGCTGGCTGCCGACCAGTTCGGGGTGTAGTCTGCCTTCGCCCATTGACGGCTGGGATAGGCTCCAGCAACTCCCCGCGACCCTGTATAGGATAAGTGGTTTGGAAGATGACATGACATGACAATAAAAATCTTGCTGAACCCATTTTTATCGGCAGAAATTAACGTGCACATCACCTCATGTCTGATGCAACTTTTAGCTGGTGAATACATGGTTTGAGCAGATATGGCAGCGCTATGTGGGAAAATTACTACTGAGTCTGTTTAGGGGGGTAATTTTTGTGGGGGCAGACATCATTTTTAAGTTTAGAACTACAAAATAAGTGCCATCATTGGTGGGGCACTTTGATATGATGCACTACTCTGATGTGGTATGAACGCTGCAAAAATGGGTTTCTTGAAAACATAGAAAATACTAAACAAATAATGTATCATAGTTGCTGACAGCGATGTTGATGTTGTCTCATACAATGTCCTTTTTTTCTGACAGAAATATTTTTGACTTGTGAAGCTAAATGGCTTGCGTGATATACTATGATTTTGTGTTTTGCAGAGCTGGGCATTTTACAAAAAATTTGCGGTCCGTTTATCGCCTTCTGCCTACAGATGGGGTACCCTTCCACCGTCCGTCTGTCCGCCATTTTGTCCGGCCGGACCAAATAGGTTCACCTATAGGCCAGTACGCCTATTGGGCTTCCGTTAGTGTTTCCGACTACCAACTTCGGCACACTACCACTAGCCTCACCAACCTCGGAAGCCTCACCATGGTCGGATTAAATGGGTCTCCTTTTAGGACCTTTATGGGCCTTTGAGGACCTCGGCCGTGGCCAACGAGAAATGGAAGCCTCACACCGCGGACATTGAAGCCTCACAGCGAAAATAGACAATAGACGATGACATAGACGGAAAAAAATGGGCTTCCAACTATGATTAGTCCGACTATTTTTTTAAGTTTCCGTGTATCACCTACAAAATGGGCGTCCGTCACAGGCGGAGGGACGGGCCGGTCCCTCACATAGGCGGGATGCCCAGCTCTGGTGTTTGGTATGTGTGCGTGTAAGTATAAGCAAACATATATTTAGCCTGTAGGGTGTATACTGAGAAAGATATTCCCACTTCAAATGGTTTTCTTTTTTAAATGTATTTTAAATGACTAAAATGTAATGTGGCTATGCTCTCATGTATTTTCTGATTGCGCTTTTGTCAACAACCTGCCTGTGAAACTTCATAAATTTATATGTAGAACTGTAGAATTTGATTGCCAACACTACCTTGATTTTGAGATGAAAAGGTGTAAACTGGACATGTACAACTTATTTGTATACAAGACATTTTGAAAATGTATGTACATGGCAAGCTCTATTGAAATGTATTTGTTTTTGATGCATTTGTACTCATGGTGTAACACAACGAGCAAGAATTGATGAGCAGTCATAAGGAAATTATAACATCACCAATGACATTATGAAGAGCTAACAGTGTGCTTGGATGTTTTCGGGGTATGACGTGGCTAAAGTAATGGAGTGCAATGGAAATATTGGTATTGCTGCTTTATTTTAAAACAATAGAACTGAGTTTGACTTCTTCAAATAATTCAGATTTATTCTCATTATTTTAAGTGTTGCCTTAATAACCATATTGCAGATACAAATATAGTTACACCTGCTGTAACTTTTACTATGATTACCATTTTATTATAGTGAATGTAAGCATCATAAGATGTGCACACACAAGTGTTGTGTGCATACAGTATTTGTTGTTGGTTAGATTAATAGGCATTTTACAATTGTTGTGTCCATCAAATTATTTACAGTAAATCACCTGGTTTTGTATTTTGTCTGTAATAATATTATTTGAAAATGTACAACTTTCAGAAATGGCTACAAACTCAGATTCAAAATAAGTGGGACATGTAAAAGAGAGAATAGGTAGGTGTGCTTCAGTCAGAAACCTTTCTATTGTTTGTGAATGATTTATGGCCCAATTTGATCCTATTGTTAGTTGAATGATTTATAACACCCAAGAAAACTTTTATGACAGGTCCTAAAACTAACAGATGTTCCGGTGTCCGGGCACCTTGGTAAACATCCTGTCCCCACCCTTCATTTGATTCTGTCATTGAATGGTTGCTCTTAAGTATTTTGTATTAGTATTATTAATCATTAATATTATTAAGTATTGCACAGCTTATCTAATTAACAAAAAAAGCAATACAGTTTTAAAATGATTTTCCCTGTGACTCTGAGATATTATTTTGTATCCCCCAAAACCACAAGGGAGAGAACCAGATAACGCTGTGTACCCCAAATTAGTGTCCGTCAGAGGCAAACCCACAGTCGTTGGGATTGGTGTCTCAGTGCCACGATAAGGTTTCAAATGATCATAGTGAATGACCTTTCGTGCAGCTTGAGGATCCTTAACATCCAGCATCTTATAAACGAGTCCATCATCATTCACAGAAACCACCTTAAAAGGCCCGGTCCAGTTTGGACAAAGTTTTTGTCGTTGTGTGGTAGGACCATTGATCCAAACTAAATCCCCACACCCATAAGGCTTGAAATTAACCTGTTTGTTATAGTAATGTTCACGTTTGAGGCCTTGCTCTTTTCAATACAAACAAACCATGTAAAAAGCCGAGTCCATGCGCGAGACCAGTTCTGAACCATAGTTTTGTGGGCTGGCAGATTTCTGGGTCTCCACCCCACACTTGGACCTCTGCGGGTAGTCTCGGCTCTCTGCCATGAGCAAGAAAATAGGGCGAATAGCCCGTGCTCGAGTGAGGGGTGGCATTAAAAAGAACTGGACCATAGCAGGCAAATAGTAATCCCATTCACCCCCATAATCCTGAATAAATTTAGCCAATTGTTCCTTCAACGCCCGATTAAACCTTTCCACCATACCATTCCTTCGCGGGTGGTATGGCGATTTTTTTTTCTTTTTAATGTTTAGCCATTCACATCTAGTTTGAACGACCTCTGATTCATATAATCGGCCCTGATCCGAAAACAGTTCTCCAGGAACACCATGGTCCGGAATGTTTCGCTCACAGAATAACTGTGTAACTGTTGCATCTTTTTGGTCAGGCATGGCATACGCATTCACATACTTAGTAAAATGTTCTTGTATTACCAGTACATATCTGTTGCCCGCTGTAGTGACTGGAAGTTCAGTGATGTCCGTACACACAAACTGACATGGTCGATCAAACTAGAATGCAAAGGCGCTCTTAGTTGTGGCACTGGTTTCCTGAAGGCTTCACATGACTTGCACAGATTACAGAAGTTTTCAATATCGACAGTCAATGCTCGCTTAATAGTGCACTCTGCACTGTAATGACCAGAACAAGGATTGCCATGAAGAAAATGCATGGTCTCTGTCACCAGTGAAGCTGACATCACCACCTGAAAGCACTCAGGTTTCCCTGGGACCCTGCAACCTTGACGACAAAGTTTATCATCACACAGTACTAATTTAGGGAACTGCCACTGAAGGATCTGAATTTATATGAATGGCTTTATATTAGCCAACAGGTTAACCAAAAACCAAATTGGGAATTACACATTGCATAATCAGTTCAAAGTCTCAGAGTCAGCGTGCCCTGATCTGTGCACGGGACCAGCTGGTGAAGATCAGCCCCATAGGCAGGGCCAGCCAGGGAGGAGACCAACCCACATTATGTTTAGATTTTGAAGACAGTACAAATGTGAGGGCTGCATGTTAGACCGCGCCCCTTTTCTGCCCTCGCCCGTCTCGGGTGAGAGCATTCGCGAGGATGGAAACGCTGCCCAGATCTGATCATTGTATGATTCCTGAACTTCAGAGATGGTAAAGAAAACTGACGACAAAATTCAATCGATTTGTGTGAGTCTTTATTTAGATTGGATACCTTCTTGAAAGATAAAACGAACATGTATTGAGTAAGTAGTTGTTTTGGAAATTGCTAATTGGGCTTATGGACTCCAGACCTACAAAACATTCCAACACCACCAAAGCTTCCTCTGAACCCGACCCTTAATCTGTCTAATGTAGGGGCGTTCTTGTTTTTTCTCCCAGCCATAAACGTCAGAGAGCAAGGGATCAGAGAGATGTGCAGAGCGTATGTCATCAGTCTGTACAGAAAATGTCGGTGGTAACATTATGTTCACCTGTTGAGTGTTGCAGTCCACAAAACATACCTGAGATGAAGGAACATTGTCAACAGAAGGTCCTAAATATGAGCCTGACAAGTCAGAAGTGGGGGCCACACTTTCAGTGCCGTTCAGAAGGGACTTACACCTGCGGGCAAAGTCGTTCCTTTCTGCGTCCCAGAAGGAATCCATGACAAAGCGTCTGCATTGGGGTGAGGTCCATTTTTCTTAAACTGAGCAGAGGACGGTGATCAGTAACAATTGTGAATGGGTTCCAACTCAAGTAGTGCCTGAAGTGTCTAATAGACCAAACAATAGCATAAAGTTCTCGGCAGACCATTTTTTCTCAGTCTTAGAAAGCACATGACTCGCATTAGACAGCACCCGTCGTTCTTCGTTGTGGGGGGAATATCGGGCCACTCACTGTTGCCGTGCGGTGCCGCTAGCTTAGCATTAGCTTCGTAGTCGGAGCAAAGGTTCAACCTCACCAAATGCCGAAAGTCCACAAAACGCTGCCACCAGCGTAACACTCGTTTTCCTGGCGATAGTGAGTGTGATTCTTCAATCGAAGGTCGTGGGGAAAGACCAGCAACCGGAGAGGGAATAGCTCTACAACAAACTTTATTCGACTGCCTCGTTTCTTTTTCTGGTCAGCCCTACGTAACGTGTCAACCCATACACATTGGCCTCATCACCATAGATATCCCTTCGCCAATACAATTACATAACAATAGTTCCCCCAAATAAGAAATCAACTAGATCCATACAAATATGAACATCTATATAAAAAATAAATCATCTTACAATAGTTTTAGAGTATTTACCAGACTTGGAAACAGAAGCTGAGCTAAATAATTGTAGAATAATGGCAGCGGCGTGCACAGACATTTTGGGGTTCGAGTGCTCGGTGGGGGGCAGTCGGTTGAAGGGGCGTTTTTACGCATATGGAATATCTTAAAAATAATTCAACATTACACACATGTTGAATGCTCCTTTTCTCGTTCCTTTTTCAGCCTCTCCTCTCTCATAATTATGCGACAATTAGTAAATAAATAGATCAATTAGTAACCAAACAGACCAAGGGTATGAGAATGAGAATGAATAAGACTGATGTCAGCCTTGTTGTCATTACAAGAAGGCAAAGGGGTATTTTTTAACAGGCAATTCGAACATCCGGGCATTTCTGATATTTCCACAATGCAATTCAATGCAAATGCTTCCTCTACTTGGTGAAAACAAATGACCGATGATGTATTATATTGCTTTTTCCTGTGACTAGCATACAAACCAGGCAGTTTGTTGTAGTAGTCAAATGAACTTTCATCACATTTTGAAGTCAAAATAATCCTCACAAATCAAATTACAACGATGCAAAGTCCAATGCTTTTCAATGCACGGACCACAGAGAGCTTCGTTTCACTGTCAATATATATAGTTGTATGTGGTGGGCACCATATTATCTATTATTGATTTGGGGTATAGTGTTAAACCAGCTCATCAAGTGGCCAGTCGGCTAATTTATACTAATTTCTTTGTGCTGTACTTCACAACAAAATAATTACAGGTAGGGCAAACAATACAATTTCACTGGATTCATGTGTTTTTAACACAATTACCTGATTGGTGGAGCAGGTCGAGGAGCTCCCTGTGTGTGTCCCACTAGTGTTGCTGTTCCTGACCATGACCAGCCGCAACACTGCTGTGCTGTGTTCACGTGACAAAGGAAGAGAGAGAGACAGAGGACGAGTGTGTGTGCGGAGGGGGCATGTATCGGGGCATTATTTTCACGCATTTAATCGTGCAGCTTTTCTAAAAGATCGTGTCAACATTGACCTCAGTAAACTGTTTTAAAAAAATACTTTCCAAAGGGTACTTTTTTGAGAGAGGTCAGAGGGGCAAGTTCTTCAGCACCACATGAGGTCTATGACTGTGTTTACATGCATCCAATAAACCTTTTAAAACACGAATATTGGCAGCATTCTGGTTTTTAAAAGCCATGTAAACGAATGCAATAACCAGAATATGCCCTTGTTTGTGTTTTCAAAATTCCGAATATCATTGGACACTGCGCACGCTCAACTGCAAGGAATGTTGGTCTTCGTAGTACAGGAAGTGCTTGTATGCAGGCTGGCGCGCAACCCACCAGAAATACACATTTAGTGAAAAACAAAACATGGCAAAAGCTAGAGTAAGTATGATACCACACTTTTAAAGCGAGGAGGAAACAGTCTGCTTCATTCGTGCAGTGAGTTACGTGAATATAATGTGTTTTATTGATGGAAGCAAGTAACAAGCGGAGATTACGTAAATTGCTTCATGCCGTCTGTGCGTCGCCGTTTCAATCGGGTATTTAGGGACCAAGATGGCGCTGTGAGAAGACGTGTTTTTCCAAGCTCTACTACCAACATGATATCTTTTATGGTGAATTGATATGGAAAGTCTCTAGAAAAATAGTGCATTAAATGTGTACTCTTTAAGACTGTGTGAGAAGAAGTGACCAAAATGCCAAGTTCGGGAGTTGATAAAAGGAAAACGTGTGCTGGTATTGAGAAGGCCGTGACAACAACTTACGGCGCAGAAGTTTTAGGTACAGGAGCTGAAGGAAATGTAACGAGTGAATGGAGGTAGTGTGATTGTCGGGGAGGAGTGGGCGTGTCATGGGTGTGTGTGTGTGTGAGTGTGGGTGAGAGAGCGCAAACTTCCTCCCCAGGTGTCCCTCATCAAGGCTTGATCAGCACCGTACCGGGCCAGCCCGATTGGCCAAGGGGGAGTGAGCGGGGGCTATAAATACGTTGCCACCGCAGGTTGAAGAAAGGAAAAGGAAGCGCCAGTGTCGCATGGACACCGATCGAAGGGCCGCAGTAACTATTAGTTTTCAATTATGACACAATGCCCTGGTGGTGAGGGGGTAACTGTACTTCTACTTAAGAAGGTTGAGTGGATATAAATAATAATGGGTTCATAAGAATGACAAAGATAGATCAAATTTAAGAGATTTAATGAAAATAGTAATAGTTCAAACAATGATCATCGCTCAGTAATTATTCTAGCATTACATGAAATACAATCAGTAATCAGATAATTCACACGTTGAAATTGTCACAGGAAAGTTCCAACTAAATCAAGTCATCAAAAAATTTCAATCTTTGATAGACAAATAGTAGATAGATGGATAGTAAAATTGTGATAAACAATAATATTGTAAGGATTGTAGATAGAGAATATTAACGAATAGTAAATGGTTAAATGCGATTAAATACTAAGTCTAATTTAGGTGATCGTCAAGGGTGATCAATCCTGAAGATACACAAAGTCTAATTATTGATAAGATAATTTTGGGAAAGTGAAGAAATAAGGACGCTCAGCTGACTTAACCTATATGCGCAGTAGTGTGTCTCGTCTTTAAGTCACCTTATTGACGCTAGAATTTAGATATGTCCAAAGAAAGAAGAAGAAATACTTTTCAGCTGAGCAAAAATACAAAGCAGAAAAAGGCAAAAATTCTTCTATCGGAGCGAATCCACACTACTGGGCTCACGCATTGCAGCTAAGGAAAAAGCGATGTTGGCTCGAGACGCTGGCTTTTATAACCTTCGTCTCTTTAGCAATGATCTCATGAAGTCCCTTTCAAAAAGGGGAAGTACTGTGCGAAAAGTTCTGTACAAACCCAGCCAGTCGTTTACTTCAAGTTCCACGAAATGATTGCAACATTGTGCTTCTACTGCCAGTAAAAGGCATTACATCATTGTTTTTCCCTTTGAGTTGCTGTTTCCTGTTTAGGCCTTGCGACAGAGAACATTTTGTTGTGGTTGAACAGTTCACCAAGTTAGACTTTTTACAAAATACATCTCACTTTCTTATGCTTAAGCAATAAAACATAATAAAATAATGTTCACACAAACATTGTGATAGAATAATTGTTCGTAGGTTATACCATATTTACTCTTATAATTATTCTAAGGTATTTTTTCAGCATTATAAACTTGTTTTAATCGTGTAAGTCGAAGTTGCTTGTGAAGAAAGTGGAATATGAGTAGGATGCAGCCGCAAAATAGGAACGATGCTCTTATCGAAAAGCATCCCGTGGTAAGACGCTGAGTCCTTGGGACAGAATAAAACAATAACAATGGACTGTGCAAATGTAAGAAAAACAGAGGGGAATGTAAGAAGAATGATGTATATACTGATTCATGTGTTAAGATTTTTCATGATTACGTTCGTTAGCTTTGTAGGTTTAGCTTTATATTATATAAAAACAGGGGGGAATGTAAGAATAATAATGTATTTTATTATTCATGTGTTGGATTTTTCATAATTAAGCTTGTTAGCTTTGTAAGTTTAACTTTATATTATATAAAAACAGGGTGGAATGTAAGAATAATAATGTATTTTATTATTCATGTGTTTGATTCTTGTGGACAAGGCCTGTTAGCTTTATTAGCTTGTGGGTTTAGCTTTAGCTTTTTCCAAATCTACGCCCAACTTGCTTGATGTGCTTTGCTTCCACATATGGATGCTAATGGCTCACGCGCACACAAACACACGCACGCACCCCCCCCCCCACACACACACACACACACGCACACACACATGGGCAAAACAAGTTCATGGTGTTCCAGCTGCTTTCGCTCCCTTTCCCTTAGAGCTGGAACACCTTTGTAATCAGGGACTCAGAAGAAAATAAAAAGAGAGGAGGCGCGGGAGCCGGGCAGAGGGTTTTAGGAACTGTAATCGTACACTTCCCTGCGCTCTCCTTGCAAGTAAAAAGACAATATTGTTGTCGAGTGTCTTCTCTCCTCATTGTGTGCATTGTTTACTAATGTCTCACTTGGTGTGAACCTGACACATTGTTACAGTCAATCTCCCATGTAAACAATATGTATGACCGTTACATTTCCTTACACGTGTTATTTCTGAGAGTGATAATACACATGGGCTAATTATTCTTAATCTCTGTTACAAGCAATATCTATTCTAAGTAAAATAAACATTTATGTTTATTGATTTACAACATTTGTTCAAAGAAAGACCTAACACAGTAATCACACTATTGTTTTAAGAGTAAAACTTAATCTCAATCAAGTGCATTTGTAGCATAACATGCTTTTCATCAGTTTGTCATTATCCTCGCAATGTAATCTTGATAACGTCAATACTACATTCTTATCCATAAGTGCTGAATTGAACTTGACTTGGTATCTAATTATATTCTGCTCAAGGCCTGGCCTGCTCTGGCGAACTCTGGTGTCCAAATTTGGAATCGCAGTTTTAAGACAATTATAATTCCTTTCCTTCCTAGGGCTTAGCCCATTACATTTAATCAACATTTGTACCATCACTCCACCTGATGTGGCACACGCCATCCGACACTCTCAAACCACCTAACAAAGGGAAATGTCCGGCCGCCGTGCAGACCGAGAAGTGTGTGCGGAAGGTCATAAACGCCAGGGCTGATTCTTCCCTCCTCCTTCACATACAGTTCCCCCCTCACACGCCGCAGCCGGAGAAGCGAGCCCAGCACCGTGACTGGGACACATTGCAAGGGACGCCCCCGCTCCGCCGAAGCGAGCGACATCGGCCGGACTGCCGTCAAGGGACTTTCCCCGCACGCCTCGCTTGTTGGGTAGACTGTTTGCCTGGCCAGTAGCGGAGGGCGCTACTGAGCGTAGACTTAATCCTATTTTAATGGGGTGGGTTTGTGTAGTTTTTAAAGTTTAGTAACAGTGCTTTTAAAGTAGGTCTAGGGAAGGGAGCCTCCAGCCAAAGGGGAGGATTATTGGCTTCTCCAACAGTAGTGAGGGTGTTTGTTTTTGTAAGAGTAATAATGCATTTTATTATTCATTTGTTTGATTTTTATCATTAGGCCAACTTGCTTGGTGTGCTTTGCTTTCACATATGTATGTTAATTGCTCACACACACACATATACACACACATAGACAAAACAAGTTCATAGTGTTCCAGCTGCTTTCGCTCCCCTTTCCCTTAGAGCTGGAACACCTTTGTCATCAGGGACACCGAAGAAAAATAAAAAGAGAGTGTGCGCAGGAGCCGGGCAGAGGATTTTAGGAACTGTAATCGTACACTTCCCTGCGCTCTCCTTGCAAGTAAAAAGACAATATTGTTGTAGAGTGTCTTCTCTCCTCATTGTGTGCATTGTTTATGAATGTCTCATTTGGTGTGAACCTGACAGTTTTTTGTTATCTGCCTGTTTACGTTGTGTGTTCCCACATGGCAGAGTGCAGTGTCATAGTACTCGCACTCCAAAGGGCCTGGACCCGGCCCTGTTACCCTATTATCGTGTACGTACTTGTTGAGTTGGCTGAACTGGATGGCTACCTGATACGAGGCACTCACCGCGTTCTGATTCTGTCATCACTTCAGTCACAACTCATACACCTGGCTTACAATACCCACCAAGGCATCGTCAAGACCAAACAGAAGCTGAGAGAACTCTACTGGTGACCTGGAATGAACTCTGATGTCGAAACTGCCGTCAAGTCGTGTGTTACCTGCTCCCAGTATGATAAAACAGCCAGAACATGAGCTGCTCCCCTGCAACCTGTTGCCTTTCCCAATGCTGCTAGGGAAAAACTTGCTATGGGTAGAGTGGGTCCGTTCCACTCTGCTCCACCTGACTGCCGTTTTGCTATCACGCTGGTGGACTATTACAGCAAATGGCCAGAAGTGACTGTAACTGTACGTTAATTGTCCACTCGGGGGCGCCTGCGTCTATTTAAACCGCTCTCGCTGCCGAAACGTTTGATTGAACTCTGGCATACAGCAAGCTGAAGGGACAACTGAGTGGCAGTGGCCATGGCCACATTGGACTTTTGGCTTTGACTGGAGGAACTTGCAACCTTTGGAAAGCGGAGCATGGTGTGTTTTTGTGATCGTGGACACTTAATTTTGTGATTTATTGTGTTTTTCATTCACCCAATTTGTTTGACTATTTTGTTTGATACTGTGTGGTGATTTAATTTACTGAATACATACTTAATGCAATCAGTCAGTGTGTATTTGTATTTGTGTTTTAGATCATTTATTTGTTTTCTATTTATAGTTTTCACGGTGCTGCCAATTCACATGGAACAATCATGTTTGGAACTCTCCGTCATCATTCATTCAAGGGGACTGCTACAGTGACCTTTACATCAGATGTGACGTCGGCCGCTGTCATTCCCTTCCTGTCGACCATCTTGAGCCGCGAAGGCAACCCCCTCGAACTAGTTACGGACAACGGCTCTTCCTTTGTGTCTTCTAAGTTTGAGGATTACTTGACAATCCAGAGCATTACACACTGCCGCAGTTCCGTTTATTACCCTTGTAGCAATGGGGAAGTTGGGAGATGGAACAGGGTATTGAAAGACTGTCTCCAGACAGCTGACATTGAGGGCAGGCCCTGCAAGCCCTTTGTCACAGATTTTCTTCTCTCGTATCGTGCTACTCCCCATGCAGTGACACAGATCTCTCCTGCTGAGCTGCTGCATGGTCATCCTTTCCGTACCAGTTTGAAAATCAAAGGTCTCCCACACCCTCCTGAATCTCGGTGTGACAATTTCAGATGCACCATTGGGCTGAAGTAAGCCAAAGTGAAGAAATACACCAATGTGCATCGTGGTGCGCAATCTCCTGTGTTTCAGCTTGGATCGTATGTCCGGGTTAGGAAGCCTGGCATCACAAAGAAAGGACACTTCAAGTTCACACAGCCCCTCCAGGTGATGGCGCAAAAAGGCCCTGCAACCTACAAACTCTCTGACGGCAGGGTTTGAAGTACTGTACACTTGTCGACTGCATCTGCCCTGGCCCCTGATATATGCTCAGACAGAGGACATTTACATGTCCCCTCCTGTTGCCCCGTCCCCTCAAGTATCTCTTGTTCCCTGGCGAGGCCACAGGCAGAGTTGCCCTCCTGCTTGGTTGGAGGACTATGTTCCCTGAGTTTTTCAGAGGGATGGGTTCAGAGTTATGGACTGTTTACACTTCACACATTTCTGTTACACTTCACAGTGTTATGGACTGTTTACACTTATGGACGACTTATATTTATGGACTTCACACATTTTTTCGCCTTTAAAATGGACTGTTGCATTCTCACAAGTTTGATTGTTTTTGCAACAAAAGAAGAAATCAAATTGGTATTGGAAAAGAAACGTGAAATTATACTGTTTTGATATAAGGTGATTCTGGGGAAGGGATGGACATCTGCCGTGTTTGGTAAATGTGCCGTTCATTTGTTACCAATCATTGTATATCAAAATCACTGACATTCTCAGATGTTTTCATTACAGATGTAACTGTACCCTGAGTTTAGAGTCTCTGAAATATTTCTGAATTATTCCTGGCCTACTTGATAGGCTGTCAGTTAATTTATTGTTGGCTATTCAGATTTGTTTAGTCCGGTTGTTTACTCAAAAATGCTTTATTGCTGGAAGGGTATTCCTAAAAGAGAGGGATATGTGGTGTTGTCTTACATGTATCAATATTCCACTAGATGGCAGTAGCATACAATGGATGTGTGTGCGCATGCCGATGAAGGGCGATTGGGAGAATAAAGTTGAAGCGAGCCGCATTGTGTGTTCCCCCCCCCCCCCCCCCCTGCTCTGCTCCTGCTTACATTACTACACATCAAGAGTTTTATCAAGCATTTGCAGAAAAAAAGTATTTACAGAAAGTATTGATAATAATTCGCTCCACACACAGCCATCCATTATTGATACCGCTTATCCTCACAAGGGTCGCAGGCGGGCTGGAGCCTATTCCAGCTGTCTTCCGGCAGTAGGCGGGGGACACCCTGAATTGGTTGCCAGCCAATCGCAGGGCACACAGAGACAAACATCCGCACTCACAATCACATCTAGGGGCAATTTAGAAAGTCCAATCAACTTACCATACATGTTTTTGGAATGTGGGAGGAAACCGGAGTACCCGGAGAAAACCCACGCAGGCACAGGGAGAACATGCAAACTCCACACAGGGAGGCCGGAGCCAGGATCGAACCCACGACCTCTGAACTGTGAGGCAGACGTGCTAACCAGTCCACTACCCTGCCGCCCTAACAAGCACATATCTAATAATATTAGATTGGTGTTAGATATTCTAGATGAATTCTGAATTAATCAATGAGAATAGTTACATTCTATTTTTGGATTTCTATAAAGCCTTTGATTCAGTGGAACATGACTTTATTTTTAATTCTTTAGAAAAATTTGTCTTTGGATAATTTTTCCGCAAAGCTATTTGAACCCTATATTCTAATAACTGCTCTATTGAATTACTCGTACCACACCTTGTTTTGAAGTTAATCACAAAATTCGGCAAGGATGTCTGATTTCTCCTTACCTCTTCCTCCTTGTCACGCAACTTTTGGCTAATCACATTAAGTCAAGTGCACTGAAAGGTACAGTATTATGGTAGTGGAGAAGGAAATAATTATTAATTGGTTAGCAGATGATACCACTCTTTCTCAAAGACTCAGTCCAGATAGCCCATGCTCTGGATATAATTAACTTGTTTTCTAAGGCTTCCGGATTATACCTGAATGTGAATAAATGTTATTTTCAGAGCTGGGCACTTGACCCTTTTTTGCCCGTCCGGCCACGACCCTCCACCCCTGACCTGGGTGCTCTTCCGGCCGCGACCCCCCGGCAATATTCATAAACATTGTCGGCCCCCGCCCCGTTCCAACCCTCCACCCCCCCACCCCCCCCAAAAAAACAAACAAAAAAAAAACGTGCATGATGCCCCCCGCGTGAGAGATGCTAACGGAAGAGGTTTATTTAAAGACAATTAGCTGGCTAATTTAATATTCAAACCCGCTGTGGACACGCTTCAAACGCGCCACTTACTCACGTACTTACCCAGCTGCGTGTACTAACTTCCATTGCGAGCCCCGGGGTTGGTTTTGTCGTATTGCATAATTATTTGGGTCCAACAGACGACAAGTCTGCAAGCATTCAACAAGTTACTTATTTTCCACACTTCCCCTCCTTCACACTTCCCGGCCTTCAAAATAAAAGCACACCAGCAAACCACTACACAGCGGTTTTGCTACGGCATATTTCCGGAAGTAGGAAAGTGCATCATGTGCCATACTTGAGTGCTGCGCGTAGCTTGAATAAACTCCCGGACACAAGTTGTTTTGAAAGAAGCCTGAAAAGAAGCCTTTCACCGAGTAGGCTGAGATTAAATTTGGCCGCCTCACGAGCACGTCACACGCATGAGGGCCGATTAGTGGGCCGGACTAAAATCCACTTCCGGCCATGCTTATCACTCCCCATCCCTCCGCCCCAAAAATGGGCATCCGGCCGGGCCGGTGGGTCCGACCGGTCCGGCCCAGGGACAGACTGCCCAGCTCTGGTTATTTTATTGAAACCTTAATGGTTTGGTATATTGATAAAAAGCTGTTAAAATATAACTGGGGCAACCCCAAAACTTATCCCCACTTTAGATTCACAATAAAAGTGGAAGATAACAGAGGCTAGTGTAAACCAGACATTTATTTTACACAGTTAATATTGTTTAAAAAAAACTACATGGACGGGAACAACTATGCAGTAAGACACGAAACCACTAAGAAATAATAGTACCGAATACAGCATATGGACACACAGCGCCAACAAACCACCCTTTACACATCTAGTAAATAAAAGCAATACACTGCAAACATGTTACTATAAAAGTATTGCATAACAAACGCACAACAACCTTCGGAGATGAATCACACTGATAAAAAGACGCTAGTACTTCCAGTGGTACGTGAACTAAGGCACAGAGTTAGAGGGAGTCTATGTATGCTTAGGTTGACACAGGATTAGTTGGAGGAAAACAGTGGCTGTGGTGTGCCGCACCAATACAGCCTGATGCAGGCTATTTCACTCAACCCTGGTCTGGTGGTGTGGTACACTTGGCTACAGGTGATCAATTTGGGTTGAGGGCAACAACCATTCACCATGTATTTGAACACAATAATGACAGTTTGTACTGTACTGTAATGTAGCCACAAGAGGACACAAGCCAGTGTCTTATTGTGCCGGTCCCAAGCCCGGATAAATACAGAGGGTTGCGTCAGGAAGGGCATCCGGCGTAAAACCTTTGCCAAATCAAAGATGCGAATCAAACCTATGACTTCCATACTAGATCGGTCGAGGCCCGGGTTAACAACGACCGCCATCGGCACTGTTGACCTATAGGGTGCCGGTGGAAATTGGACTACTGTTGGTCGAAGAAGGAGAGGAGGAAAGTGTGTTTGTAGGAAGAGAGAGAAGAGGAGCGCTATGAGTATAAGAGTAGGAACTATGACAGGAAAAGATAGAGAATAGGTGGACATGATGCAGAGGAGGAAGGTAGACAAACTGTGTGTTCAGGAGACCAGGTGGGTAGCAAGGCTAGAAGTTTAGGAGCAGGGTTTAAGTTGTTCTATCATGGTGTAGATGGGAAGAGAAATGGAGTAGGAGTTATCTTGAAGGAGGAGTTTGTTAGGAGTGTCCTAAAGGTAAAAAGAGTGTCAGAGTGATGAGTCTGAAGCTAGAAAATGAAGGTATGATGTTCAATGTTGTTCGTGGATATGCTCCACAGGTAGGATGTGAGCTTGAGGAGAGGGAGAAATTCTGGGTGGACTTTGATGAAGTGATGCAGTGCATACCTAAAAGTGAGAGAGTTGTCATTGGTGCGGACTTCAATGGACATGTTGGTACCAGAAACAGAGGGGATGAGGAGGTGATGGGCAGGTTTGGTATCCAGGAGAGGAACGCAGAAGGACAGATTTGCAAAAAGGATGGAAATAGTGGCTATAGTGAATACTTTCTACCAGAAGAGGCAGGGACATAGGGTGACCTATAAGAGTGATGGTAGGAGCACACAGGTAGACTATCTTGTGTAGACGGTGTAACCTGAAGGAGATCAGTGACTGCAAAGTAGTGGTAGGCGAGAGTGTAGCCAAACAGCATAGGATGGTGGTGTGTAGGATGGCTCTGGTGGTGAGGAAGATGAAGAGGGCAAAGGCAGAGGAGAAGAGTGTTTCATGAATTTTAGGAAGGAGTTAAAACAGGCTCTGGGTGGTCAGAAGGTGCTTCCAGATGACTGGAAAACCACAGCTAATGTGATCAGGGAGACAGGTAGGAGAGCACTTGGTGTGTCATCTGGAAGGAAAGTAGGTTTAGGAGACTTGGTGGTGGAATGAGTCGGTACAGAAGTGTATTCAGAGAAAGAGGTTAGCTAAGAACTGAGGAGAGTAGACAGGAGTACAGGGAGATGCAGTGTAAGGTGAAGGTAGAGGTAGCAAAGGTCACACAAGGAGCTTATGATGACTTGCTAGGTTGGACAGTAAGGAGGGGGAGACTGATCTATACCGGTTGACAAGACAGAGAGACAGAGATGGGAAGGATGAACTGTAGTATTGTATGAGGAAGTCTGGAGTGGCAGAGAAGTATGTGAGAGTGGTGCATGACATGAATGAGGACTGTAAGACAGTGGTGAGGTGTGCTGTAGGTGTGACAGAGGAGTTCAAGGTGGAGGTGGGACTGCATCAGGGATCAGCTTTGAGCCCCTTCTTGTTTGCTATGGTGATGGACAGACTGGCAGACGAGGTCAGACAGGAATCTCTATGGACTATGATGTTTGCAGATGACATTGTGATCTGCAGTGAGAGCAGGGAACAGGTAGAAAAGAAAGCTAGAGAGGTGGAGGTTTGTCCTGGAAAGGAGAAGAATGAAGGTTAGTCGCAGTAAGACAGAATACATGTGTGTGAATGAGAGGGACCCAAGTGGAAGAGTGAGGTTACAGGGAGAAGAGATCAAGAACGTGGAGGATTTTAAGTACTTAGGGTCAACAGTCCCGAGCAATGGAGAGTGTGGAAAAGAGGTGAAGAAGCGTGTACAGGCAGGTTGGAACGGGTGGAGAAAAGTGTCAAGTGTGATGTGTGATAGGAGAGTTTGAGCTAAAATGAAAAGAAATGTGTTGTTGGAGTTGTTAGTTGCTATAGGGTCACCAGGGCGCAAGCCCAATTATCAATTCACAAAAACAACTCACTGCGTGTTTGTTTTATCTTTCAAGAAGGCATCCAATATGTAAATAATAATTATAATAAAGACTCACACAAATCAATTGAATTTTCTAGTCAGTTTTCTTCACCATCTCTGAAGTTCAAGAATCATACAATAAGCAGATCCGGGCAGCTTTTCCATCCCCGGCTAATAGTACAATAACAGCATGGCTAATAGCAACAACTAGCTTCAGGCCGTTAAAACAAAAGGCGTTAGCACAACAACATTAGCTCCTTACTGTCCGCCCAGTCTTCATGTCACGGGGTTGCTTCCCAAGCATTCGCGTGCGTTGTCCGACAGATAGCAAGCCAGAACTAGGAAATGTGTGATATATCCCTCATCAGGGGGTCTATCACCCAAAGAAGCCGGAAAAGATCAGAGTAGTTTTCGATTGCTCTGCTAAGTATCAAGGCACAGTATTAAATGATCATCTTCTCACCGGACCTGATTTTACCAACGGACTGAGTGGCGTGCTTTGTCGGTTTCGTAAACATACTTTTGCTGTGATGTGTGATGTAGAAAAAATGTTTCACAGATTCCATGTCAGCAAGGAGGATCGAGACTACCTTCGGTTATTGTGGTGGGAAGGTGGAGCCACAACCATCAAGCTGGTAAAAGAAGCGCAAGCTCTGTGTGCTAAGGGACAACTACGTCTCCATAAGTTCATCTCCAACAATAGAGTGGTTTTAGAATCCATCTGTGAGAGTCAACGAGCTAAAGGAGTGAAGGACGTATAGATTAGCCATGAAGATCTTCCAGTTCAGACAGTTCTTGGAGTGAGATGGAATGTAGACTTCTTCAAAGTCTCACTAGAAGGGAAACCATGGACTCGGCGTGCAATTTTGTCAGTTGTCGCCTCCATGTACGACCCTTTGGGGTTCTTGGCTCCATTCCTCTTGGCAGATAAACAAGTTCTTCAGAGGATGTGCCAAAAAGGCGTCAGCTGGGATGAGCCAATTCCAGATGAGTTGAAGCCAAGGTGGGAGAGCTGGGTCAATGACCTTAAGGACCTCGAAAACATCCAGATCCAAAGGTGTTACTCCCCTAAAAACTTTGGAAAGATCTTGAGAACTGAGCTGCATCACTTCTCAGATGCCAGCAGTCAAGGCTATGGTCAGTGTTCATATGTCAGACTTGTGAGTGAAGACAAAGTACATTGTACCCCCATAATGGGCAAAGTAAGGGTAGCGCCCACAAAGATTGTGACAATACCAAGACTTGAGTTAACTGCTGCAATGATCTCTGCTGCTGTGAGCAATATGTTGAAAGAGGAGTTGGATCTCAAAGTGGAAGAAGAGTACTTTTGGACAGACTCACAAGTAGCCCTGGGTTAAGTACATACGGCAGTGCGTTATCTGCAGAAGAGCTCGAAGACCCACAGAACAGCAAAGAATGGCAGATCTTCCAACAGATCACATTGTGCCTGCACGACCATTCTTATTTTGTGGTATGGATTGTTTTGGTCCCTTTTACACCAAACAGGGCCGCAAAGAACAAAAGCGGTACGGTTTGCTTTTAACATGTCTCTGCTCTAGAGCAGTATACATCGAGATGTTGGAAGACATGACGACTGATGCGTTCATTGATGCCTTAAGATGCTTCATTGCCATCTGAGGTACAGTGAGACAAATAAGATCAGATCATGGATCCAACTTTGTTGGTGCAAGGAATGAACTGCATCGAGCCCTAAAGAAACTAGATAACGAAAGAGTGGCAAAATTCTTGGCAGAGCGACAGTGTGACTTCTGTATGAACGTTCCAGATGCAAGTCATGTTGGAGGTGTCTGGGAGAGGCAGATACGGACAGTCAGGAGTGTGTTAAGTTCAGTCCTATCACAGAGCGCAGGAAGACTGGATGATGCCTCTCTCAAGACTTTCCTTTATGAAGCCTTGTCCATTGTTAATAGCCGCCCTCTGACAGTTCACAGTATTAATAATCCCACAAGCCTCAAACTCTTGACAGCAAATCATCTGTTTACGATGACGTCCTCTGTGCCACTGCCCCCACCTGTCAGATTTGTCAAGGAGGACCTGTAGGCTAGAAAAAGATGGAGGCGGGTGCAGTATTTTTCAGAGCAGTTTTGGTGCAGATGGAGGAAAGAGTATCTAGCGGGGATTATTCTGAGGCAGAAGTGGCACACGCCACGACGAAATGTGCAAATCGACGACATAGTCATCATTCAAGAAGATGCTCCTCATAATGAGTGGAAGCTTGCAAGGGGGGTGGACGTGTGTAAGGATAAGGATGGATTTGTGCGCAAAGCTACTGTACAGTTAGGTGATCGGAGATCAGGTGCAAGTGAACACCTTAACAAGCCATCAGTTGTTGAACGTCCCATCCAGAAGTTAGTCGTTTTAATAGAAAGCACTCAGAATCCCTGTGTCTCAACATAGATTAGTATTTGTCATACCATTGAAATTACCGGAGATTTATTTATCTATTTGCCATCATTTGTACGTGCATAAATCCAAGGGTAATTTGGTGGGAGTGTAAATGATTGCATAAGTCTGCCCAAAAAGAAAACATATTATTATATTGAATTTGATTCAAATATATCCGTTTAATTTGGTTCGCCCCTGAGAAGCTGTCATCCGCGTTCAATAAGGAATGGGCGACGAGGAAACGAGACGAACGGTAAACGAGACGAACGAGAGCGGAGCAATTAAAGCAGAGACACAATCGGCAAGAAATACAAGAAGAATTTTAGCTACAACTGGGACGCAAGGACGCACACGTTTTCACGGTGCTCATTGACTGTATTCAACTGAAAAGAAGAATAAAATACAAAACATCAGTCCGTAGCGTGCTGACCAGGAAATAGCTACCTTAAAGTGATGAAAGCTCACACAACGTAATGTTGCAGTCCTGCACGCTGAATCCCACAGTCTATTGGCGATGAAGCAGTACTGCGCACTGGGCTTAAAGTACTTTGAAGCCAAGTAGAACTGCTCTCAGGAGTCCGACGTTGTAGCAGAACTGCAATCAGGAGTCCGACGTTGTAGCAGAACTGCACTCAAGGAGTCCGACGTTGTAGTAGAGCTGCACTCTGGAGTCAAACGACGTAGCAGAACTGCACTTTGGAGTCAGACGACGTAGCAGAACTGAAAAGAAGAATAAAATACAAAACATCAGTACGAAGCGTGAATGATTGACCAGTAAATGGCTACCTTAAAGTGATGAAAGTTCACACAAAGCAAACAGTATTCTGATTGTCTGAAATGCATATATCAAGTAGAAATGAACATAGTATATAAAAACAGTCATGGTACTTAACATTAATATTATTTAAGCAGCGTAATACAATGGTATTACTATATTATTACTATATTACTATACGTGTATAGTATAGCTACACTCTATATAGTCATATAGGTTCCACTCTTGTTGCTTCTTTTACATCGCGTGCGGCATTCTTGACATCATGAGAGAAGCAAATACCCACGGTTACATTGACTTCACAAAGCAGTTTCAAAGCACTATCTACTATAGCACAAAAACAATTTGATTATCATGTTGTTACATCACAACATTCAAAAGGAAATAAAAACAGTAATCACTGTAGAATAAAAGGTTATAGTCACACTTGTTGTTGATACATTGTTGTTTATCTTATTTCATAATACTGTATGACCAAATTCCAACTTTGGGTCTCACTCTGAACATATGCTACATTGTGATCATCGTGACCTTTGCAAAGGCATGTGCAGAGGTGTGAGCCATCTGCAGAAGATTTGTGAAAACATCTGCAGGGTGTAAACACCCGCAAAGGCTTTTTAAGGATATTGTAGAAGCATTGACTTTGGTATGTGTTTGTTACATGTTTAAGGGATTGCCTGAGCTGGCGAGTTCTCAGTTATTCAAATTAACTGTGTAGGCATCTAGTGTTCAGTTTTAGGAATTGCACTTTATGGCATTTTAAGGCATTTTGTTTTCTATGGTTCTAAGGCTTAAATCATTACATTTTTATACCACTACTTCACCTTGATATGGTACATCACATGACACCCCCTCCTTGGTTTTAAGAACAAGGACCGTCACGCATAATCCATCCGCCCTCGAGATATACGCTCGACAGCCCCCGGTGAGGGGAGTGAAGGAAACCCCGAAAGCCTCCGGAACAGTCGTAGCTTAAATAGTCTCCATCAGCTCATCCGACACCTCAGACGCCTCAGGTACAGGCGCAGCCGGTCGAGGGGGCAGTGAGGTCGGAGAATAGGAGGAGTCAGGCACATTGGGCGGAGAGGCTGGTGAGTCGGGGAAAGGAGGTACGGAGCCAAAGTCAGCGATCAGAGACCAACAGCCCTCCAATTCCAAAAAGGCAATGTCCATGCCGCCAACGTCTCCTTCACGCTCATCCGCATCTTCAGCCACTGTCGCCTCCTCCACAATGACCTCAGGAGACGGTGGCCTCACCAATGGGAGAACGACGCCGACAACAGGAGCCCGTCGGGCGGCACTGGGAGCAGAAGTTCCTGGCTCAGAAGCCCGGTTGGGGTAGAGTTCAACAGTCGCAACCGTGTCAGGAATCAGACCCAACGGCGGTGGCCCCGTATTAGGGCTAACTGAGATGCAAGAGCCACACTTTAAATGGATGGTCATACGGTAGGAGCCGTAAGGTAGGCGCCAAGTCATGCGAAGTAATGGAAACACATAGCCAATAAGTTGGCCAACAACGTTATATATGTCAATTTTGCTGTAATTTCTACTCAAAACTGGATGAATCATCTTACAATGAAAATATTGCTACCCAATTTATCAACTCTGTAGACAATGTAAAATGATAGAAGAATCAGACAGGCTTTACTGTGATAGCTCAATTACTAAAAAAGAGTTATTGAAGTCTATTGAGCTCCTTAAAAACAATAATGCACCAGGAACAGATGGTTTGGGGGCAAAGTTTTATAAATCATTCTCCTCTCAGTTAGCTCCGTTTTTGTTTATAGCCTATAATGAAAGTATTGAAAGGGGCACTCTTCCACCCAGCCTCACTCAAGGGCTTATTACTTTAATCCTTAAGCCTAAAAAGGACTTACTTGCTATTGATAATTGGAAACGATAAGTCATTTAAATAATAATTACAAAAGAATAGCCTTTTTGCTAGCCAGAAGAATTAAAGATGTTTTAGACTAGGGGTCCCCAACCACCGGCCGGTCAGCGGACCGCTTTGAATTCTTGCCTCTCACATCACTAATAGTGCTTTTGTCTTCAGTCAACTGGCAGATAACACCACATTTTTTTTTTTTGAATTGCAAGTCAGGTGCCAATCGCCTTACAATTTATAGACCCATTTTCTAAAGCTTCTGGATTAGTCTTAAATTTAAATAAATATCAGCTATTATCGGTTAAAGATTATAATCAAAGTATTTGTAATATATCGGTTCATGATGAAATAACCTCTCTTTTGGAGTGATTATGTGTAAAAATAAAACAAATAGAATCATTTCAAATTTTACTGCTATTATTAAAAAGAACACAATCCAAATTAAATCAATGGTTACAAAGAGACTTAAGTTCAAGAGGAATAATATTGCTCTCAAAAGCAGAAGGTTTATCTCGACTGACCTATGCAGCCATTTTCCTAAAAATCCTGTCTTTTTGAAACTTCATTCCTCATTACATATTTTCTAAGTTTGGTGGTTTAAGTTTTATTTTATGTTGTGACAACAATATAGATAAACTTTCAGTAAAGCTTTCAATGTTTCACAGGCAACGTTTTTTAGCATGGTCCATTATGTATAAGCACAACCTCTCAGCCACAAATATTTGATTTGGAATAATAGGAACATCCATCCATCCATTATCTATACCGCTTATCCTCACAAGGGTCGCGGGGCGTGCTGGAGCCTATCCCAGCTATCTTTGGGCAGTAGGCGGGGGACACCCTGAATTGGTTACCAGCCAATCGCAGGGCACACAGAGACAAACATCCGCACTCACAATCACACCTAGGGGCAATTTAGAGAGTCCAATCAACTTACCATGCATGTTTTTGGAATGTGGGAGGAAACCGGAGTACCCGGAGGAAACCCACGCAGGCACGGGGAGAACATGCAAACTCCACACAGGCAGGCCGGAGCCGGGATCGAACCCACGACCTCTGAACTGTGAGGCGGACGTGCTAACCAGTCGACCACCGTGCCGCTAATAGGAACATATTGTACAAAAACAAGTCTTTATTCTTCTCTAATTGGGTTGAGAAACACATTGTCATAGTTAATTTTATATTAATGGACAGCTTTTGTCCAACACTGAATTTTTACATACTTAAACATTTCCAGCCACACCCAAAGAGTATGCCACATTGTTTGATGCCATTTCCACGGGTATAACGATGCTATTTAAAGGTGTTCAACTACATGTATCATCTGTTTCTCTTCGCAATCCTATGGGTACAAATGTAGGGAAAAAAATGCCTACCATATAATAAAAATAGCAATAGAAGTATTCGTGCATTATTCCAGAAAGAATCTTCTTCTGTCACGTGTGATTTCTTATTAGAACTCTTTTGTCTGTGATACTGACTGGAAAAAAGTATGGACAGTACAGAACAATTTTTTTGTAACAAATAAGGTGAAAGAGGTGTCATATAAAATTCTTCACAAATATTATCCTGTAAATCACAGGTGTCAAAATCAGATCCGGCCCGCAACCTCAATTTATGTGGCCCACGAAGGCAAATCATGTGCGTCAATTTCACGTTTCTTGCAAATTGTTTTCACTTTTAACAACACTGATATATGAGACAATGCAATGTGTTATTTGTTACCAATCCTCCCCTTCAAAATAAATAATTGAACAAACAATTACTTCTGGCTTCTAATTTCGAAACCAGCTATCCATCAATTTGTTGTGTATATGATCATATAAAGCAGTATATACATAAATATACATTTATATGGGAAAACAGTCATAACGGCCCTCCGAGGGACACCCTGACTGTTCAGCACCTCTTCTGGATCTGTTCACACTCCACAACATTTTGAAAGGACTTCAGTAGATTTATTATTGCACAACTCTACAGAGACTTTACTTAGAAATAGGAAGGTTTTTTGAAAAAATATGTATTCTTTATTATAAATTTGTTACTCATCCTTACTAAATTCTATCTTCACAAAAGCAAATATAGTGACTAGAAACCCTATTTTAAACACTTTTAAACACTCAAGTCTATTATAAAATTGATCAGTTGCTCACTGAATAAAAATGCCATAAAAACAATTACTATTTGTACTAAATATAACGTTTTTGAATGTATCGAACGTGTTTATACCCCCTGGCATGTACTCATTGTTGTATAGAAGTTATTTTGTATACCTGTTATTCACATTTAATTAATTTAAAAAAAATGTCCAAACAATGGAGCCATAGATCCCAGCCTCCCATCGCCTGGAAGGACGATTTTTTACTTTAATACAACTTTAAACAGCAAAATTGTCAAAACAACAACCAGTGCCGCCATGGTTTATGACGCAGGGGCGTAAAAACGATGATATCACAAGCATTGTCTCAATTCTGCAGAATTGTACACTTGTAACCTACACTCTCGAAGACTGCGTACTCTTCGACTACGTATAATTGTACACTTGTAAACTGCACTCTCGAACACTATGTACTCTTCGGCTACGTGTAGACCTTCAATGAGCACCGTAGGGTGCAAGTGTGGGTATTGGGATTGGGCCTAACAACGCTCAACAACGGGAAATACTGGTTTAAACGGAGACCATATTGGAACCCTTGCTACCGTTAAACCCCTTACAGTATCGTAACAGGTAGGCATTAGACACAGTTATTATTTAGCCTTCCACACGTTAAAACAAATACGTACATATGGTAAAGTTTAATTTGCTATTGAGCTTCGCTAACGCTGTCGTTAGTTACATTGAAGTTAAGAGGGATGTATGCAATACTCGGCGTTGTTTCACGTGACTGTAGGCTATGCCACGTAGTTCCACTGTACGGACTCACAGCCTGCTAGATTATTTCTGCTCTGTTTTGCAACAATGTTGTTTTGTAACCAGGGTTGTACATAACAAGTTTAGTGTAGTTCTCAACTGAGCACGAGGGGTCGTTGTTCTTGTACTCCTTTTTTGGGACAGTCTAAAAGGCTTAAATGTAGATAAAAAAACAAAACAAAAAAAAAAAAAAACAATGTCAGAAAGCCGCTGTGAATCGTCACCAAAATTCCCATGCACGTCTACGTTCAGTCTCAGAAAATATCAAAACTATCGAGACAGTATTTTTGTATTTTATGCGCTTTAAGCTTTTTCCTGTCCATAGTCGTTCACTATAGAGAGATAAACTAAAAAGTGGTTTAATGTTAGAAAACTATGCCCAATCGTCACCAAAATTCATGTGCGCATCTCTACCTATATGCTCACATCAATGTCTGAAAATATCAAAACATTCCTCCTAATATTTTGGATTTTATGAGCATTGTTTTCCTCACCATAAAAATAGCTTAATGTCACTTGATGTCAGAAAACTGCGATCAAATTTTACCCAAATATATGTGGACAACTCTACCTATACCTACATCAGTGTCTGAACATATCAAAACGGTCGCACCAATATTTTGGATTTTATGGACATGAACATCTTCATCTCCATTGGTGCTCACTATTGCTTAATGTTGCTTAATGAGGAAAATGCTTAATGTCCATGAAATCCAAAACATTTAGGGGATCAGTTCTATATTTTGAGATAATGTAATATGAACGCTTACACCAAACAATCGGATTAAAAAAAAAAAAAAAATCAGAATTGAGCATTAAGACCTGCAGTGTAAACCTAGCCTAAGTGACATTAAAGACAAAGTGTGAAGTATGGCCAACAATCTTTTGAGTAATACTAACGGCTAAAACTATTTTAAGCATACTTTTGTTAATTTTTATGCCGCTGTGCACCTACCCAGATTCATAATTAGACCCATAGCAACACGCTTAACAACGAAAATGCGAATGTTCGGCAATGTCCAGTAATCTTCGGCAAGTGACGTCACGAGAAGAGATCGAGTAGCCAGTCACCCATTGTACTGCATTCTTTACTCTCACGTTTGCTGCACTTTGCCATTCTTAATGGATTTTTAGGCAAAATGCCTCGGTGCTGTGTGGCAATGCATTGTTCACATTCAGGCCAACAGTTGTTTGAGTGGCCGAAAGATAAGAATAGGGCACGTAAATGGACCAGTTTGTGTTACAATTCAACTGGCTTCCACATTAACTTGCTCCTGATTCCAACTGTGGCGTTTGAGCAATGCCAGTCCAGTAATTTTGTTTTTTCCTGTCTGCAGATTCGTCACAAGCAACATCGAAACTGTTCAACTGCATACCTGTTCAATTCTGCAAGAAACACTTGAAACAAAGCATCTTGTTTACAACTCCCGACTGGCTGCAAGAAATTGTAATAGAAATGATTTTTTTTCATGCTTTTTTTGGTATAATGATGTTTAATTACTTAGATTTCATTGCCATTTTCTGAAATTATTTCACATTTGGACTTTAAGCTTTTTGACATGTACAATGAAGCCTTTTATACTGCCGCCCTTTTTTTCCCGACTGACCAATTTCATTGTTCAACTTAAAGCGGAAGTCAACGCGAACATATTTTTTTCAGCAATATGTTCCATGCAAGCCCACTAGTTGAAACAGGGCATTCTGATAAATATTGCATTTGTGGAATAAGTGTTAATCCACTCGTTTTTAGCCATCTCTGGGGGCGGCCATTTTGTCTTCTGTCGACTGAAAATGACATCACAACTGCTCACAACGACCAATCACGGCTCAGATTCAGAAAACAGGTCAGCCGTGATTGGTCGTTGTGAGCAGTTGTGGTGTCATTATCAGTCGACAGAAGACAAAATGGCCGCCCCCGGAGATGGCTAAAAATGAGTGAATTTTGCTGCTTAACTTATATTCCACAAACGCAAAATTAATCAGAATGCCGTGTTTCAACTAGTGGCCCTGCTGGGAACATATTCTTGAAAAAAAAATGTTTGCGTTGACTTCTTTTTAAAGACTTACAGCACTTGTGAGAAAATTAGGGCCGGCGACCATATCTGACCCTCCGAAAGTGTCTGACCAGCCCTTGCAGTCTTTTTAATGCCAAAATAAAACGTCAAGTATACACTGCTTTTATTTTAATATTTTTGTTACTGTACATGCGTGTTGTCAGTGTAAGCGAAGAAGAGAGACTTCAGTGTTGCCAACTTTGAGGTAATGGGCCTCCTTCGCTAACCGTGCACACATACCAATTCGTGCATCATACGTGCGTCAAAACCTGCAGGTTTTGACGCACTAATGTCGTTAATAACCATGAAGGACAATTCTCACCACTTTCACCTTTGTGGCATATGCGCGAATGTGCTGTATGAATTAATCCACCAATGTCTGTGTGTCCGCACTTTATGGCTGTGAACATAAAAATTTGCCAACGGTTCAGTCAACTACAAAAACTTGTCCATACAAAAATATATATATCCAAACTACAATTAATATAACCAATACTATATTTGCAATGCCCATAGGCATGTGTCGCCCATTTTATGGGGTGTTGAAGCACTCCCTAAAGTAATACCAAGCACCCCCAAAATTTGACATCCCTCAGGATTTTATTTACTGTATGTCCTTTTTTAACAAACTAGAGAAATGTTAAAAGTAAACAATGGTGTTCTTGATAGAAAAGTAATATTTTATCATCAAATGGTTGGATCCACCTGATTCCTCCCACCTCTTATCATCTGAATAAGTATGCAGTCTTCCAGTCTCATGGAATAGTTTTGAGTGATTAGCTCTACTGAGAACATGTGGCAAATGTCTCAACTTCTACCACTCAATATCAACACATTATCATTACCAGACCTAATAAGTCACTCTTTATGTTGTTAGGTGGTAGTTGGCTAACATTGTTTTCAAGCTAGAAAATGTTACAGGTGATCAGACAGTACCACTGTCCTTTTTGAATATCATTGAGAGAGGCACTCTTTTGCCATGATCTTTGAAAACTCCTATAGTGTGTGTGTATTTGTGTGTGTGTGTGGGGGGGGGTCTTAGTGTGTGAGTGAGTGAGTGACTGTGTGTGCGTACATTGTCCATACACGTTTTTTGAGCAGTAAAATGTGAAACACCGAAATCCAACCCGCCCCCCATTATGTTGTTTGTTAGGCCCTTTGGCTATGGATCAAGACTTATTAGAGGAGGAAGGCATTTTTTTTGACGAATTCAACAAACTACGAGCACTAGAACCAGATGTCAGCCAAAAGACCTCAGAACTCAAGGAAGAGTGCAAAGAATTTGGAGACAGTAAGAGCTGTGTCTTTTTCTTTATGCATAAATGTTGATTAATTTATCTCATTTACTGATAACACATATGACTACTATCCATCTTTTACAGAAATTGGACAGTTTCAGGAAAAGGTTAGATGTCTAATTGAGCTTGTAGATCAGTTGGCAAAAGAGACAGAAACAGAAAAGTTCAAGGTAAGGTTGAGCCTTTTTTCCCTCTTGATGAGTATCAACATAAACTTGACAAGTGCCACTGCTATCATGCTATCTCAAATTTTAGGCCATTGGAGCAAGAAACTTGCTGAAGTTAGTGGCAAAGCAAAGAGAAGCACTCCAGCAGCAGCTTCATGCTCTCATTGCAGAGAAGAAGACACAACTTGAAAGGTAAATGACAATTAAAACCTCAGGTTAGTACAAAATTACTAGTATTAGTAGTTCAAAGAACAGTGGCTACAATCCAAAACTAATGGGAAATTGTCAAAAGGTGAAACGTTAAAAATTAAATTTCTGTACAGTATAACATTTTTAAAAAACACTATACAAATGACACTTGCTGCAATTCTAAATTAGTCAGTGTACAGCTTGTATCACACTTAAAATGTTTTGTTCCCTCAAAATAAATCAACACACAGCCTTTAAGTCTTTCAAGACCTGACAACCTCTAGAGCGTGCCAGCTGATTTAAAGTAGATGCATGACAGGATTTCCCCAAAATAAAAATCTGAAAAATGCATAGTCTGGTTGGAAAGGCCACATCCACCTAAGTATAAATGCAGCAATAACTTCGGATCATAGGTTCTGGAGGAATTCATCTTTTTGTGTAGGGGAAAATGGCCTTTGGGGGGACTTTTTTTATTTTGTCTATTGAAAATATAGTCAATAAACCACCTTCAAATTACAGTAAAACAGGTAGAATTTTATTATTTATCAACGTATCTCCACACAGGTTCATATTAACTTACTTGCTGAGTATGATTTTGATCTTTTTCTGGCTCATTTAATGGCCCTAATTAGCATAAATTAAGGTTTACATTTTTTAAGCCACGGACTGTATTCTTTTATATGTATAATATATGAACCCATAACGTAATTTGAAAAATATAGAACATTTGTAAACATCGGCATTGGTTGCCATAGTAGCAGGGACTTTGTAATAGAATTACGGGATTTCACTCGTAATGCTACTAGATGGATTTGGCTGAAACATGTATGGAGTCGGACCTTACTCTGACCTGACCTACTTATAAAGTTATTGTGTGCAACTATGAAGTGGGAACTAAACTTGGCCAACTACCGTATCTTTTGAGTAATACTAACGGCTAAAACTATTTTAAGCATACTTTTGTTATTTTTTGTGACGCAACCCACACAGATTCATAATTAGATCCATAGCAACTCACAAGGAAAATGCATATGATCGGAACTTTCCGGTAATCTTTGATGAGTGACGCCATTTAAAGAGATCGAGTTGCCAGTCACCCATTGTACTGCATTGTTGATTGTCCTGTCAACTGCTCATTGCCTCGGTGCTGTGTGGTGATTAGGGTGGCCAACTCCCTGAAAAATAAATAAGGGACACCTAATCGGCGGGGACACTCCCAGCGCGGAGGCCCCCCTTGAGGAAACACTGGAGTTAAAACCTAGATGAAGCTAAAGGAAAATGACAACGAAGCCAAAAAGACAAAGCAATAAAAGAAGCTAAGAACTATAAAACAATAAGATTGGATAAAAATAGTAAGAGACTAAAAACAATTATTTAAAGGCCAAATTAAAAAGGTGTGTCTTGAGCTTCCCCTTAAAAATATCAACAGTCTCTGCAGATCTGACGTCCTCTGGCAGGCTATTGCAAAGTTGAGGACCAAATTGGCTGAATGCAGCCTCGCCATGCGTTTTGGTCCTCATTAAAAGGCCGGCCCCAGAGGTCCTCAGGATCCGCGAGGGTTGTTATGGTAAAAGCAAGTCAGATAAATAAGATGGCCCAAGACCATTAAGACATTTATAAACTAATAAAAGTAACTTAAAATCGATCCTGAAACACACGGGGAGCCAATGCAGCGATTTTAAAACTGGTGTAATGTGCTCCCGCCCTCTGGTTCTCGTCAGCACCCGAGCGGCTGAGTTCTGCAGTAGTTGAAGGGAAGAAATACTCTTTTTGGGAAGACCAGAGAGCAGGACGTTGCAACAATCCAAACAACATGATATAAAAGCATGCATCAGCACCTCTGTGTTAGCCTGAGAGAGAAACGGGTGGACTCTGGCATTATACTTAAGATGATAAAAAACGATCTTGGTTACATTTTTAATATGAGGAATAAAACTGAGCTCAGAGTAAAAAATAACGCCCAGGTTCTTTACACATTGTGAGGGTTTAAAATCTAGCAATTTTGGTAAAGGTTTCTCCTCGGTTTTGTCCTGATTGAGCTGTAGGAAATTCTCTGCCATCCATGACTTAATATCTAAAATACAATTTAAAAGTGTATCAATAGGTCCTGTGTCATCAGGAGATACGCTAATGTACAGCTGTGTGTCATCAGCGTAACTGTGAAAGCTGATGCCGTGTCTTCTGATGACATCCCCAAGGGGTAGCATATAAAGATTAAAAAGTATTGGACCTAAAATTGAACTTGGGGAACCCCACATTTAATTTCATGGGTTTTGGAGGAACAAGTATCCATGCTTACAAAGAAACTTCTGTCTGTGAGATAGGAGTAAAACCAGTCAAAAGCAGTACCGGAGATGCCCACCGGGTTTTTAAGTCTGTTTAATAAAATTTGGTGATCTACTGTATCAAAAGCGGCGCTTAGGTCCAGTAGCACCAAGACTTGTGAGTTTTTTCACGTCTGCGGTATACCTTCTATCATTTAAAATCCTTAAAAGGGCTGTCTCTGTACTGTGGCTCATCCTAAAACCAGATTGATGTTTCTCAAAAAAATTGTTTGTATTTAAAAAATAATTTAACTGGAGAAAGACCAGTTTTTCTAAAAGTTGGATACAGGTCTGTAATTGTTAAAAACGCTCGGGTCCAGATTGCTCTTCTTGAGAAGGGGCTTCACCACTGCCGTTTTAAAGGCGGCGGGGAAGACACCTGTCTGAAGAGAGCAATTGGCTATGTTTAAAATCTGTTCCTCAAAAAATCCGTAAAATGTCTTTAAAAGAGATATGGGAATTGGATCTAGAAGGCAGGTTGTTGGATTTACTCGACCAAGTATCCTTGCATCAACCAGGGCAAAACTTTCCAGTGTTTCCTCAGGTAAAAATGACTGTCCAGGTGTATTAAAATTTATGTTTTGACAGGCTAAAAGACTGGACCTAATGTCATCGATTTTACTTCTGAAGTGGTCTGCAAAGTCCTCACAGAGAGCGTCTGTTGGTCTCTGTGGGGACTTATTGAAATTGGAGTTGGTTAAAAGATTGAAGGTGGAGAAGAGAAATCTGGGGTTGCTTTTATTAACTGAGATGAGGTTTGAAAAATAGTTCTTGCCTGTTTGACTATTTTATTGTACGATTTGAGTTGTTCACGTAATATTTCATAATGCACTGTAAGTTCAGTTTTCTCCACCTCCTCTCTATACTCCTGCATTTTCTTTTTGATGTCTTGACTGCATCATCTCTCCACGGGGGTACATCCTTTATTTTTATAGTTTTGGTTAAAAGTGGAGCCGCTAAATCTAATGATGACTTAGGGCTGGGCCGATAATTCAATATCGATATGTATCACGATTGACACGTGATTGATACCAATAGAAAATGCCTTCGATAAAACGTTCGATAGAAAAAAAAAAGAAAAGGAAAAACAAACCCGCAGCATGGTACGTGATGTAGGCAGCGCGCTTCCACCTCCAAACATGAAGAAGAAGCGTTTAAACCAAAGAAGCAGCAGCTTTTAAACCAACAAGGAAGAAGCATTTAAACCAACAAGAGGAAGCTGTTAACTCAACGGAGCATGCTCGAGGGCCCGGCGGCTGTGCGCTTTGCTCGCAGGCCCGGCGGCCCTGTGGTATGCTTGCGGTCCCGGCAGCCCTGCGCTATGCTCGCGGGCCTGGCGGCCTTGCGCAATGCTCGCGTGCAGCAAGCGAGCGCCCTTAACTTTGCTCAAATAAATGACCACTCGACTCAGTATAACTCTTACAATTAAATTATATCATGCATGATAACCCTATCAAAAACCTGTGGATGGAGTCATGGTGTACAAGTAGAGGAGTTCTTGTCTTTGACATGCTAGCAGTAGTTAGCCTTATCCGACACCGGCATCTCACTCAAGGTAAAATCAAGCAAGTAAAATATGAATGGACTATGGCAATAATGAGTCCGCTAAAAAGATAAAGTAGTCCTAAGACGGTTGGTCAACGATAATGTATGCATTGCAAGAGAGTATGCGTTCACTTACATTGGATGAACAGTGAATGAAGGCCAATATATGTTTAAACAACTGCTTTGGGGTAGACCTAATGCAAATAAGCGTTTACAATGCACTGATGGAGGACAAACTGCACATTAGACTACATAACGATGTACAAAAAACAGTTAACTGTTATTTAGAGAAAAGGTTTAAAACAAAATCAATAATTATCAATATTGACTGATGAAATACGATTGTGATTTCCCAGCCCTTCTAAGCACATTATCTTTAAAATGGAGTTTATTTAATCTTTATATCGACCAGTTTATTTCACTCTTTCATAGTTACATTGACCTCTTATTAAAGATTAAGTATTATGTCAAAATAAAATAACCTAAATGTATTTTTCTTCGGTCATTATTTTCAATAGTTTAAAAAAAGAAAAAAAAATCTATATATATATTGATATCGACCAATATAAAACACTTTACACTTTCTACTTTATGACTTTTCAGTCATATCGCCCAGCCTTTTGATGACTTAAGATTCTTGTTAAAATTGTCAACAATAGAATCGCATGGTGCAGGTAAAATGTCAGCAGGAGTGCTCTTTAAAATCTCGATAAAATTTGCAGCCACCTCAGAAGATAGGCAGCGTTTTCTCACTGTTCTTATCGGGGATGCCTGATAATTAAAACAGGTGATGTTAAAATACACGCGATAGGTAGCGTTATCTCACTGTTCTTATCGGGGATGCCTGATAATTAAAACAGGCGATGTTAAAATACACGCAAAAATGGTCCGACACAGCCAGGTCAACAACAGGGGACACACCAACAGCGCGTAGGTTACGACTAGGTCCACGGTGTGACCTCTGTTGTGAGTTGGGTGTGAAACATGCTGTTTAAAATCCATACAGTTTAAAAGATTTAAACATTCTCTGGATAGTGGGTCCAAGATGTCGTCAACATGTATATTAAAATCGACGGTTATTAAAATTCTGTTATAAGTGGAATATAAAATCGATAAAAAATGTGAAAAACTCACTAATAAAAGAAGTGGAATGATGGGGAGGTCTGTAAAGAGTGACACAGATAATAGGGTGACTGCTAAAAACAAATGCATGGTGTTCAAATGATAAATATCTTTTAAAAATTATCTCTTTTGAGATAAGAAAATTGATGCAGTCCCACCTCCTCGTTTTTCGTTCCTGGTAGAAAATAGAAAATTAAAATTCGGTGGGCAAGCCTCGGTGAGAACAACTGGAGCATCTGTACCAAGCCATGTCTCAGATAAAAGAATACCTTCTAGGTTATTGTCTAAAATCATGTCATTTATAATAAAAGTTTTGTTTTGAAGTGAGCGCACGTTCAGCACAGCCAGGTTATTGTTTGTGCTGGACGTGCGTTCATGGTCGTATGAGTGATGAGTGTTGACATATATAAGATTGTCATTGTTAAAACCACATTGTTTGTGAGTGCGTAGGAAGCGACTGCCTGTGATTATATGAATGAAAAAGCTGTCCGATGGGGTTGGTGATGATAAATGGGGCCTGCAGGGAGAGTTAGTGAGGGTAGTGAGATTGTTATTGCAGTAGTTAGAGGTCGGAGATGAAGAGGGGAGAATGTGTGCAGAGTGATTAGTAAATAGAAGTCAGCAGGGGGTGGAGTTTATGATGGCATGGTGGATATTTGCAGCTAAAATTTAACTGCCCAGAGAGTTCGGATGAACCCCGTCTGGCTGGTAGAATGACCTGCGGTTCCAGAATAGGTTAAAATTGTCAATAAAATCAAAATCAAGGTAGCCACAAGTGCGCTGGAGCCATGTATTCAGGCCCAAAAGACGACTAAAGTGCTCAATGCCGCGAGATAGCGTCAGTAAAATGCTGCTAATCGCACGCACGTTCTCAGCAAGGAAAAAAGAGCATTAAAGTATTTCTTAGTCTGCTCTGACTGTCGACGTACTGTCTTGTTCGTCCCCACGTGGACAATGAACCGGGATATGGATGATGGTAGATTGTCAAGAACACCGGGCAAGATGTTCACTATGTCCATAACTTTGGCTCCGGGATAACAGGGGGTGATAGTGCGGAAATAATGAGTGCGTATAATGATGCTGTCCCCGATTATAACGGTGGTTGGTGGGTGATGTGGAGAAGGAGCACCAGAGGACCCAAATGAATCCAAATGAGTATCTGGGTCGGAAGCAGCAGCAGACGTCCCTGACCGCGGCAGCGCGGTAGTTGGAGCAGGAGAATAATTTTCCAGAGGGGCAAATCGTTTTTTCAGCACCAGTTGGGGTCGGGGGGGTGTTTCTCTGCCTCTCCTGGCGCGGGACACCACCTCGACCCAGGTGGCACCGTGCAGTGGTGCTGAGCAGGATGGCAGCTGGATCCCAAATCACCGTGTCCATCAGGGGAGCCTCAGTCGTTGCCGTCGCCGTCGCCGTCAGGGCCCCGGTAGGGATGACGCTATTCATGACGACGGCGGAGAGTTGGGGGAATCGGGTCGTGAAAGAAGACACGATTGACTCTCTTTTCCGCAGTTCTTCTGACAGGCGGCGAACATCCTCTCTCAGGTCAGCAATTGTGTTGTTTGCTTTTTCCACCAAGCTGTCCGAGTTGTCGCTGTGATGGGGAGGCATTTTGCGCTAGCCCCAGGCTAGGCTATTGCCGATGTGCGTATGCTAGCGGTATGCTAGCTGTTCGGCACAAGGGCAGGATCGAGTCCGTAAGTTGACATCCAAAAAGCATCCAAAAAGTAAAAATGTAAAAATAGGATAGTAAAAATGGAGTATATATAAAAATGTGAGGTGACCTCAAAAAGTAAGTAAAAGTTAAAAAGTGCAGTCGTTCCTCTGGTTCCTCCGATCGACCGGCTGTCAGGAAGTCCGAAAGAACAAGATTATGGATACCAGCCGCCTGAATGAATTTCCACCATAAAGATGTTCTGTTTGTGACATTCGGCATCGCTGTCAGCAAAATCACCAGGATTTTTTTTTTTGGTACTTAGGAAAATGTATCTATTGACATTGGAAAAATTTTGAATATTTAGTAGATTGATGTTTTTACATATAATGATATCAACACTGTATATGTCCTTTCAGATATCACATTGAATGTGATGCATTGTCTAAAGTGGAATCTGAGCAGAATGAGTTTATCAACCAGTTTATTTTGCAGTAAGTATGTGCTTTTGTACTCTCTACTGTCTTATTGCCACATTTCCTTACATCATACAGTATATCATATCAACATCTCAAACGATAAATAGAATATGCATGAACAAGCAAAAGTTAATTAAAAGGAGGATGGCAAATGCACCCACACTCGCACATAAAAGGGACAAATTTCATTGATCACAAAGTTCTGTCTGCCAAACACTACTTGAGAAAAATATACATATTTAATTACCAATTAAGTATTTTAGTGCCAATTCCAATTTGCAATAACTTATCCAAGAGGTAGCACACTCGTTAGCAATACAAATATAAAATAAAATCTCAAACTTATAACAGCTAAATATGCATCATGTTTAATGACAAGTGAAATGGTACAAAATACTGAAGTAATCAGAAACAGGAACAATGACTATGGCAGACTCACTTCAACTGAAAGAAATGACATTTAATACTAGAGCTGCGAGCAGCTTTTAAGGGCCCTCGCAGCCCTGGCATGTTGGGATACTGGCACATTGAAATGGGAATTTGTTTAAAATGAAGTACATCAGATGAAAAGCTACTTTGATAAAATATGACCATTTTTAATGCCAAAAATTAGGCAAAATTTGAAAGGAAATTAAAAATTGCATCCTGTTGAGTTTAGAGTAGGGCTCCAGAAACCTTTAGCAGGTCTTGGGCTACATACGCCTCCAGCTTTTGGTAGATCTTGGTGAAATGTTCAATCAGGGCTGTTTCGTTAAAAATTTGGAGGGGGCGCAACAAAGCCTTATTTTTAAACTGCACAATAAACCAATAAAACAGTGATATTTTAGTCATGCATGTTGTGTATGCCAAGTTTCATATGTTAGCACGAATTTTAAGACCATCAAAATCTGCGGGATTTTTCTTAGCAAACAGCATGTCGCCACAGCAACAGTGTTGGATAAAATGAATATCTTGAACATATTTAGATGATATTTAGTTTCAAGTCAAACTCATAAAATATCTAGGGGGAGTTCTTTAAAATATGTCCTCTGTAAAAGGCCAAAATGGTGCCACAATCAAAATGGACTTCCTGTTTAGGTTTAGCATATAGCTCCAAGATGCTTTTTGTTGGTCTTAGACTGTTACATATGCCTCCAACCTTTCATCGATCTTGTTGAAACATACAACCGGAGCTGGTTCATAAAAACGTTGCAGGGGTCGCTACTGAAAAAACACACAATAAACGAATAAAATAGTGACTATTTTGCCATGATTTGTGTGCCAAATTTCATGTGTTATCACGAATGTTAAGATCATCAAAATAATTTTGTTGGCAAACAGAGCAGCATCACGGCCACAGTATTAGACGAAATAAAACGCATTGCTTTTCCTTGTCTTCTTGAACAAGAAGAAAACACGCACAGTTTCAAGACAATCGGACAAAATCTCTTCTTTAAAATGTGACCTCTCAAAACCCAAAAATGGGGGCTAACTTGAAAGAAAATTCAAAATAGCGGACTTCCTATTAGCTTTAGCATATGGCTCTAGGAGACTTTTTTGTAGGTCTTGGGCTGTTACATATACCCCCAAATATCCATAGATGTTGGTGAAACGTACAATCGGGGCTGGTAGTGATAGTGGTACACACGCCTGAGTTGTGTGCGGGCAGCGTGGGATCGATTCCCGCTCAGTGACGGTGTCTGTGTGTGCGTGGGATAGGCTCCAGTACCTCCCCGCGACCCTGTACAGGATAAGCGGTTTGGAAGATGACACATGACAGTCGGGGCTGCTTCGTCAAAAATTTGTCAGAGGGCGCTGCTGTGCCATTTTTAAAAATTGCACAATCACCTAATTAAATATTGTTGCTGTTGTCAGCACTGATGTTTTTGCAATGTTTCATGACCCTCAAAAGTACGGTTGTTTTCTCGGCAAACAGCGCGTTGCCATGGCAACAGCTTTTGTGAATAATCACAAACTTCGGGTTTTAACACAGTGAAGGCCTACACACTCTTCTGAGCAAATATGAGGTAAATCTGGCTAACGCGCTAGGAGAAAAAGATCAAAGAAAAAAAAATCTTTAGGCAGTAGGTAGCGCTACCACTATGACGAAAAATACATTTTTAGATGTCTTCAGGCCAAGACTCTTACCAAATGTGTGACATTTTGACAAGATATCATCATGTGAGTCAAGTTACAGCAGCTTTTGTAGTTCAGGCGATGCCAAATTTTGAAGTAAATTCAAAATGACGGACTTCCGATTAGGTTTACCATATGGTGCCAAGCGATTTTTTATTTTTTAATAGGTTTTTAGGCTGTTACATATACCATCAAATTTTTGTAGATCCAGGTGAAACGTACAACCAGGACTGCTTTGTAAATAAATGTGTGGGGGGTGCTAGTGAGCCATTTAAAATAATAGTAATAATAATAATAATAAAATTGAATAAATAAAATATTGATGATTTTGCCAGGCCTGATCCTTGCAAATTTCCATGAGTTTTTGTGCATGTTTAGATTCTCAAAATCAGTGTTGTTTCATTGGCAATCTATGCATTGCCTAGGCTACAGCTTTTTCGTGAAAAATCACAAACTTTGTGTTTAAACATCATGAAGGCCTAAAGACTCTTCCTAGCAAATATGAGGTAGAGCTGGTTAACCCACTAGAAAAAAAAACTTCAAAGAATAAAACATGTATTTCCTTTAGCCAGTAGGTGGCGCTACGACTACAATGGAAAATAAGTAAATCGCTGTCTTCAGGCCTGGACTATCATTATATACAACATTTTTCACCAGGCTCGATGAGTGCCCCAAGTTTGGTGAGTTTTCGTACATTTTAGGTCCATAAAAATTTGATTAGTTTTCGGGAATGAAAATGAATATAATAATAATAATAATTTCGACAAAAAACAATGGTGACCTTGCAGCGGTCGCTGTTCAGGCCCTAATATGACTAGGGATCTTTGGCTTGTGGTAGACCGTAGGCCAAGGAAGGGGCACAGTATTTCATCAGCGCTACTACAGGGCCACATAGGCATTTCCTAACCAGATGTATAAATTAGGGCTGGGACGATAATTCGATATCAATATGTATCATGATTGACACGTGATCGATATCAATAGAAAATGCCTTCGATAAAATGTTTAATAGAGAAAACAAACCCGATTGCTGCATGGTGCGTGTTGTAGGGAGCGAGCTTCCGCCTCCAAACATGAAAAAACATTTAAACCAACAAAGAAGCGTTTAAACCAATGAAGAAGAAGCTGTTAACTCAATAGAGCATGCTCGAGGGCCCGGCGGCCGTGCGCTTTGCATGTGGGCCCGGCGGCTGTGCGCTTTGCTCGCTTTGTTTTTTTTTTCATAACAGCAACAAACTAAACAAACCAAACTACCAAATCACAGTGTAGGGGTTAACATACATTTACCAATAAACCACATTCATACATCGAGTCTCTATTGTCCCATTGGTGGTGTCATTGTCCTCTTCCATTTGTTCTATAGTTTGTCCATTTTTTCCATTTGTTTTCCAACTGAGCCTCTTGTAGTCGTATTAGGTGTGTGACTCTCTCCATTACAAATAGTTCTTCCACAGTGCACATCCACTGATCCACGGTTGGTGAGTCAGTTTTGTACCATAGTCTCGTGATCACTTTTTTGCTTGCTGATAAAAGTACTTTAACAAGATACTCATCTCTCTTCTGCACTATGTCCCGTGTTGAGTGCTCTAAATAGAGTACCTTACATGTTTTCGGTATTTCGTACCCCATTATTTTCCTTAAAGCACACCAAATTCCATCCCAATATACTTGTAATCCTTGACAAAACCAGAATATATATGCATGGTCAACATCTATGTGACCGCATAATCTCCAGCATGTTTGTTGGGTGGCTACTTTCCTTCCTAATTTTACGGGTAATAAAAAATCTAACCATGTTTTTCCAATTAAATTCCCTCCAGATCCTGGAGCTTGTGGATGTGCACTGTGTTTTACAGCTATCCAGCCATTCGTCCTCCGTTATTTGCAATTTCAAGTCTATTTCCCACTTTTCCTTGATATAAAATGATGAATGCTCCCTATATTACATCAAACATCTGTACATATCTGAGATTGCTTTACAATTTCTGCCCTCATAAGCCTTCTTAAAAACTCAATGATTTTATGTTCCTTGGTAGATTTTACCTCCTTCACAAAATAATAATTTAATTGCAGATATCGATATTGATTGTATCCCTTCAGTGCAAATCTATCCCTCAGCTTTTCAAAACTCAGCACCTTACCCCTTTCAACTATTATGCACATAGCTGTGATTCTTTTATTTCTTTATTTGCCTATTGTCTGTATCCCTTGTCATTTACCCCAGGAAAAAACCTGTCATCAAATGCGAACCATCTTAAAACCGTTGCCTCTCTTTCCAACTTATACTTTTCAAGAATCACATTCCATATTTCTATTGTAGTTTTGGTTATCGCTCCCAATTGGCTACTTAAATTTTCAACAGACCCTTGTGTGCTATTAAGTTTTGTATCTCAGTGTCAATCATCCCTAATTCTACATTTTGCCATTTTGCAACGTATCCATCCTTGTACCAGTATATCAGGGGCCTAACTTGTGCAGCGTAAAAATATTCCTGGAGTCCTGGCAAAGCGGACTGGGCGGACTGCCCTTGTCTTTTGGAAGCGGCAGTTGTCCCTAGTTTTGACTCTTCCCTGGCTTGCATTTTTAATTTCTCTTGGTTATTTAGGCTCCTTGGAACCTAATGACTATAAATACAAAGAATTATCTTTTCACGTGATGTAGTTTCTGAGAAAAAGGATGTCCACAAATATGGACATTTGTTTTATATTTCCATAGAATAAATAAAGTCACAGTTGAGTCATAATGTACAAAAGTCTGTATTTGGTGTCTGAACACAGCAGTATTTTCCCTGAGTAAAAACTAAATGATAAATTCTGCCCATGTGAGCCACATGGCTCATTTTAAGTGCTGCTAACATATGCAGGAAAACATATGTCTGTAAAAGTAAACATTTTAAATTTTGCATTGTTACTGTTGTAACCTTTAATGTGTAGTGCCTTCAAGTTTATCACCTCTGGCACATGTGCATTAGCCTTCTTGCAGAGTGAGACATGGGGCACTGCAGTCACTGGACACTTTTTTCCCTGGTCCCAAACATCTGGTCCCAAACTCCTGCTCTGAAAAGCCAGAGTTGTCATTGTCATGCTGACCCAAGAAGATCATAGCCACTTCAATACGAAATTCAAGGAACTGCATGATATTCTTCTTTGAAGTGCCAAATACACTGAGGTCTTTGCGATACAATAACCAGCTGTGGGCTGAAGCCAGATCGGTAAAGTGTATTAGTGTCTGCAGTGTCCATTTCCTTGTACGGCCATTCGTGCGATAGTAACTCATCATTCTATCAACAAGCTCAACTCCACCCATCTTGGAGTTGTATTCACGGATGGTACTTGGTCATGAAATGGTCAAATGTTTCTTCAGTTTCTTGTCCCATCTCTGGCAGGTGTCTTCTGGCTCTCTAGCATGAACAACAGACATAATCAAAATCAGTTTATTGTCATACCACTTCACAACGCAAATCTTTCCATCCTCAGTGGTAACTTGCGCAGAGGTACCTCTTCATCTTTTTTCATTTTTTTGTCAGCAGGTAGCTTCTGCACTGCTGCAGCAACCCGGTTCTTCATAACTGTACCGGTTAGATACACCTGTTTCTTCATTATGTGTTCAACACCTTGAATGGATGTGAAAAATCGGTCATAATACACTTTTGTATTAGAAAGCAGAGTTTGACGATCTATCGCCAAGCCTGCCAAACCTAGATCCCCTGGTTCTTCAACCTGCTCATGGACTGCATGTGTACCTTGGAAAATGTCAAAATCCAGCACAACACCTTCAACTGGGCTTGATTTGGTGTTAGCGGAGAAGCCCTCCATCGCACACCACGGCCTTTCTTGGAAGGCTCTTGATGACTTGGTCCTGGTGCTTTCTCTTCTGGTACATTGCTTGAAACATCACCCTCATCTTTTTCAGCAAGGGCGACGCCTGGGAGTGTGTGCTCTGGGATTGTCATGATCCCAGCGATATCCTTCATATTCATCACGGAGACGTTTACGTCCTCTGCTAGGCTGAGAGGACTGTGGAATAGGGTCCTCACACCCACTACTGTCTTGATCACTGCTGCTTGTCTCCTTTCGTGGGGGCTGATAATCAGTATACCCCACAGAATCATCAATGTCTGACAAATCCTCCACCTCCACTCCACTCCTCTCCACCAATTAACCCCAGCAACTCCAGCACTTGTGATACAGAATAATGCTCTGGGGTGGAAAATTTTGTAATAAAAAATCTATGTAAAATTATTTATAACATAACATGACATGCCATATCTTCTTGTAATGGAGTAAACATTTTTTTTCTATCAAAATTATCCCCAAATACGATTTCAAAAGTAACCCCCTCTGTCCACATTTGTGGATATGTTCATCAAAATGTTCTTAACTAAGTCCTTCTGTCCACATGTTTACTAGCCTGGTAAATCATTACAGTTACTAACCTTTATCAAATTTGACTTAAGTAACAAACCTTGAAGACTTATATACATATCTGAACAAGAATCAGCCATGAAATTTGAGTGAATTTTTCACCTGGTCCACATTTGGATCGGGAGTAACTGACTGAACTTTTGGGTGTATTGGCAGCCATCTTGAGTCTAACCTGCAATGTGTTATACTCTTCTTTCACCACTAAGTGGCAGTATAATGTCCTTGGAAGTCGACACCAGAGCCTTGTAGAGATAAGTGTAGCATTGTGTTCTAGGCAAGTGAAAATGTGAAGTCCACATTTGTGGACGCCAGATCCTAGGAGGTTAAGAGTAGTAGTATCGATAAAATCTTATTGATACCCACCCCTTCTGTAGGCTGATGAAAACACTGAATTACTTAAAGCACATGGTTGAAAAATAATGGATATGAAGACAATTTAATCAAAGATGGTCATTTTCTGATATCTGTTTTACACGATTACAAATAGACTGACTGGCTTGCAGGTGGGTTATGCATTGTCAGAATATGTAGTTTTAATTTGTTCCATTTTTTCTTTTTCCAGTTGATTAAAGAAGCCAACCAGAACTGGATTAATGAGGCATTGAAAACATTGGAAGTGCCATTGTTCGGGTGGAAGCGAAGTTGTATTATAAGTGTAAGGTTCGGGTTCAATTCCTGGGTCCCACTCACTTCTGTTGAAGTATGCTTGAGTAAAATACTTAAGTCCGGAACCCATGGACAACAGCATCCACCCTTTTGATGCTTTGCTAAGACATCAGCACATCTGGGTTCCCTCCCTCTTGATGCCCCTCTTGATGCTTTGCCATGCCTTCTTTGCAGCTAACTTCAGTATCTATCCATCTATTCTGCAGCTAACTTCAGTATCTATCTATCTATCTGTCTATCTGTCTATCTGTCTGTCTGTCTGTCTGTCTGTCTGTCTGTCTGTCTGTCTCCACATCGATTCTGAATGCTGACAGAAGTCAAAAGATGACTTCTGTAATACATACATACATACAAAATCAATAAATGTTTGATACATAATATGTGTTGCTTTTTCTTGACCACAACTCTATCCAAACTTGAAAAACTGTGTGATCAATTGTTGAAGGATGCAAAGTACAATTCAATTCTTAGTCTTTATTTATTTTCTTGAAGATGGGATACAACAGGTTGGAGTATGATAAATTGGAATAGGTTGATAACCTTCAAAATAAACAGAAGAGATGGGCATCAAAGTTTTAATAAAGGATGAAATTTGCTGATACAAATGTTGATTGACTTTCTTTGGGTCAGGTGCCATACCTTTCCTTCTCCATACTAACTCTGAATTCAAATTGAACTTGGAATTCAAAGAATATGAGATCCAGAACAAGAAAGGCATGTCTAGATGTTAGTTATGCTGGTTTTTGAATTTTACCAGCAATTGTAACCCTCTGTATTTGTGGTACATTCACAGGGGTGCACATAATTTTTTCCATGGGTTACTCACATGAGTACCAGGAGATTGACTTTGGTACTCATTAGTGGTTCAACGGATCACATTAGTCACGATTCAGATCGGTCACGGATTTTGAGTCACGGTAATATTGTTTTTCGGATCAGCAAAAAAAATTAAAATAAAATAAAGTTAATTAGAACTTTGACTTCATTTATATTGTAAAACACTTGCCCATTAAATAAAAAAAAAAAAAAGTCTAATATGGTCCTTTAGGGTCCGCTGATAGTGTAGTGGTACACACGCCTGAGTTGTGTGCGGGCAGCGTGGGATCGATTCCCGCTCAGTGTCTATGTGTGCCCTGCGACTGGCTGGCGACCAGTTCGGGGTGTAGTCTGCCTTCGCCCATTGACGGCTGGGATAGGCTCCAGCAACTCCCCGCGACCCTATATAGGATAAGCGGTTTGGAAGATGACATGACATAGTCCTTTAGGATTTACATTTTCAGCTGAATGTTTTCAGCTGAATGTTTTCTTAAAATTATTTCATGAGCAAACGTGTTTTTATAAAATGAAGACAATGTTTTATTTTATTTTTTTCATCATGAAAAAGACCTTGACGTGCAATTTAAGGCACCTTCCTTTACACATGGACAGCACATCACAAATTAATCTCCACATTACTGAAAAAGAAGTTTAAAAAAAAAAAAGCCAAGGAACAGCTGTTGAACTACTAGCCAGGCACTTGTTGCTAATGATAACAGCTGCTAGCCACTAAAGCAGGAGACTTGTGCCGTATCATACAATGACAGCCTAATTAACTAGCGGTTTGTTAGTGTCCTAAATTAGCGACTGAATATGACTTCAGGATGGCGTTGTGTTGATGTAGGTGACAAGCCGGGACGTCGAAAACGGAAGTCAAGTTAGTTGTTACGCCACCATTCAGGTCAACTTCAAAGTAAAAGTCTACTAAGGCCATTGCATTGGCATCAGTGACGCAATCTATTATTTGATCAGCTTTATTTTGAATTTAGTTTTCGCGGAGGTGGTGTGTTCGTTGAGTATGTTTGCAAAGCGCTCCCATATGCGACTCAAGTGAGCCATGAGGGTTTCCAACTTTCTCTGCTGCTATTACAGTGAATGCGGACTAATTACATTGACTTAATTTGAACGCGCACAGTTTTTTTCACCAACCATTCTGTGGATCGTGCCCGGCTCGAACCGTGATGTTTGATCTGTACCGATCACGGCTCAAAGATGATCCGTTGCACCACTGTGTACAGGTACGCAAAGGCGCGTCGTTACTCACGTAATTTTTGTTGTACATGCGTACCGGCGTACCAGTTACTGTACATTCATGAAAGTCTAACCAAATTCCTATCTATTTTGTTCATGTTATGCTGACAATGACTTTGACTATAAAATACATTTAAAAAATGCCAGTTGTTTGTGATCTGTTTTTATTAACTACTGTACATTGCTTGAAAACTGTTGGGTGTATTTTAATGATGATCATCCATCCATCCATTATCTATACCGCTTATCCGCACAAGGGTCGCAGGGCGTGCTGGAGCCTATCCCAGCCGTCTTCGGGCAGTAGGCGGGGGACACCCTGAATTGGTTGCCAGCCAATCGCAGGGCACACAGAAACAAACATCCGCACTCACAATCACACCTAGGGGCAATTTAGAGAGTCCAATCAACTTACAATGCATGTTTTTGGAATGTGGGAGGAAACCGGAGTACCCGGAGAAAACCCACGCAGGCACGGGGAGAACATGCAAACTCCACACAGGGAGGCCGGAGCCGCGATTGAACCCACGACCTCAGAACTGTGAGGTGGACGTGCTAACCAGTCGAACACCGTGCCAATGATGATCATAACATAGTAAAAATGCACAAAAAGTTTTTGACTTTTCATTGTAAAGAGTTTAAATTGTTAGAGGTGTGGAGGACCCAAATGTAGAGACGAGAGGACAAACAGCAGATGATGATGATGATGACAGATAACAGATAACAAGGTGGTCACTGTGGCCGGGTGAGAATGTTTGTTGAAACGCGTCTCTGTGCTGAGTTCAGGCTGGCAGGGAGCAGGATGAAGTGGAATGAGCAAAAAACAGAGCAGGCTAGAGACAAAAAGAGATGGATAAATGTGGAGCAAACAAACAGGAAAGTACAGAGTCGCTGGATGTACAAACTTGACATGGAGTGTTGATGATCTGCAGACAGCCGTAATTAGGTTTAACAGGTGCAGTTATTGGTTTCTCCAACATACCAAAAACTGCAAGACACTCACAAACATGCACACACGGGTTGGGCTCAGAGTGCTGAGACAGCAGGTCTGACAGTACCCTTCCTCTTACGGGCAGTCCAGCAGGTATCCAACTTCTCTCCTCTGGGCCATAACCTTCTCAGTCGACCGAGCACTGGAGGCCACGATCACGGCGACCCATAACCAGAAGCTTTTTCATGTTTTGAGCAGGATACCCATCGATTACCATGTGAGGAGGAGGCGGCACAGGGGGTAAAAATGGACTTGATGAAACTGGTTTAATTTATGAGACATGGAAAGTGGGGTGAACCTGAAGAAAGGTCGGGAGTGTCGGTCGCACTGTTCATGGGTTGTACATAGGGAACAAATAAGCGGGGGATTCTACACGAAGTGGCAGAATCCTAGTATTGAGCCACACCTTTTGACTAACAGCGTAGGCTGGTGCTTGGGTGTGGCGACGGTTCCCTTATACACGAGACTCTGATCAGAGCGGACCGGGCTTGTCTATAGACTTTCAAACTGGTGCATGTGAGATTGCACGGAAGGGACTGCAAGGTTGCTCTCCTGGGAGGGAAATAGTAGCAGTTGGTATCCTAGGGAGCATTGGAGAGGGGACATACCTGAAGAGGCGTTTGGCAGAGTGTTATGAGCGTATTCAACTAGGCAAGTTGGGTGCTCCACGAAGTCAGATGGGATTGCGTCATGCAAGCGGAGTGCATCCTTTAGCTGCTGATTGGCCCGCTTACATTGACCATTGGTTTGAGTATGGTATCCCGATTTGAGACTCTAGCCGTGCCTAGAACAGTACATGATGTCTTCCAGACCGGTTAGTGAACTGGAGACCCCTTGTGAAACAATGTCTGATGGAATACCGTGCAGACGGAAGACACTCTGGACCAACAGCTCTGCAGTATCTGTGACTGACGGGATCTTGGGAAGGGCTAGAAAGTGGGCAATTTTTAATAATCTGACAACCACTGTGAGAATGACTGTGTTGATGGAGGAAGAGCGGTAACAAAATCCGGTAACGAAGTGACCTTGTGACCTTGGATGCCTGAGGATGGCGAGTGGACAGAGCAGACTAGAACTAGGTTTAGAGGAAGATTTATTTTGAGCACATACCTTGCATGTCAAGACGAAAGAACATTGAGGGCCACCAGAAACTTTGACTGGGGAAAGCCAGTGCTCTTCGGATTCCTGGGTTGGAGGTAAGGCGTGAGGAATGGGCCCATTGTAGCACCTGATGGCGGACAGAGTCTGGGGCAAATAAACAGTTCCGGGTGCCCCCACCGGGATCGCCCACCTTGGGCCTTTTTCACCATTGCTTCTATCTCAGATGAAATACAGAAACAACAAAGCAGGTAGGAGGCAAAATGTGGTCAGGGTCCGGTTTAAACCCTATGCTGTGACTGGGAATCAGGCTTGGCGTTTTTGGACCCAAGACGTAAGATAAAGTGAATGTGAAACACTCAAAAAAACAAGGCCCACCTAGCTTGACGGGAACACAACCTTTTGGCAGATCGGATATATTTGAGATTTTTGTGATAGGTCCACACAATGAATGGGCATATCAACCCGTTCCAAAAAATTACGCCATTCCTCCAGAGGCAACTTCACGGCAACTTCCTGTAATTTCTCCCTGCTGAAGTTGTCTGTTTGGGTCTAGGTGAACAAGGACAGACACTGAGGTAAACCGTTTCTTAAGCTTGCTGAAGGCCAGCTCAGCCTTTTCTGACAAAAGGACAGGTATGGATGTTGACGTTAGGATGGTGAGGTGCTGTAAAACTGCTGTAATCTCTAATGAAACATCTATAAAAATTGGAACCGTTGCAGCTGCTTTTTCGAGGATGTTTTAGGCCAGTCAGTGATTGCGGTTCCCTTTGGATCTATTTGCAGCTGTCCCTTAGCGATGACGTAACACAGAAAGGTGGTCTTGGAAACATGGAACTCTTACTTTTCCGCTTTCACAAACAGCTTGTTATCCAGCAGTCTCTGGAGCACCTGATGTAGATAAAGTTCCTGTTTTGAGCTGGAACTGGAGAAACAAGTTTTTCACACCTGGATTTGGGGAACCTGTGCCATTATTTCTTGCAGATCCTCTCCAGTTCTGTCAGGTTGGATGATGAAAGGTGTTGGACAGCCATTTTCAGGTCTCTCCAGAGATGCTCAATTGGGTTTAGGTCAGGGCTCTGGCTGGGCCAGTCAAGAACGGTCACAGAGTTGTTCTCAAGCCACTCCTTTGTTATTTTAGGTGTGTGCTTCGGCTCATTGTCCTGTTGACAGGTGAACTTTCGGCCCATTCTGAGGTCCTGAGCACTCTGGAAGACGTTTTATCACATTTGGCCACATTCACCTTTCCTTCAATTGCAACCAATCGTCCTGTGCCTGCAGCTGAAAAACACCCACAACATGATGCTCCCGCCACCATGCTTTGCTGTAGGGATTGTATTGGGCAGGTGATGAGCAGTGCCTGGTTTTTCCACACATACCGCATAGAATTAACACCAAAAAGCTCAATCTTGGTCTCATCAGACCAGAGAATCTCTTTCTCATAGTCTGGGAGTCCTTCATGTTTTTTTGGCTAATTCTATGCAGGCTTTCATGTGTCTGGAACTGAGGAGAGGCCTCTGTCGGGCCACTCTGCCATAAAGCCCCGATTGCTGGAGGGCTGCAGTGATAGTTGACTTCGTGGAACTTTCTCCCATATCGCTACTGCATCTTTGGAGCCCAGCTACAATGATCTTTGGGTACTTCTTTACCTCTCTCACCAAGGCTTCACCCCCGATTGCTCAGTTTGGATGGACGGCCAGGTCTAGGAAGAGTTGTGGTTGTCCCAAACTTCTTACATTTGAGGATTATGGAGGCCACTGTGCTTTTAGGAACCTTGGGTGCTGCAGAAATTCTTTTTTTAACCTTGGCCAGATCCGTACCTTGCCAAAATATGTCTCTGATAACCTTGCATAGTTCCTTCGACCTCATGATTCTCATTTTCTCTGACACGCACTGTGAGCTAGTTAAATTCAGAACGGTATAGAAAACCCTTCATGTCTTGTTAATTGTGAGTGGTTTACTGAAAAATAACATTTGAGTACTGTTTTATTTCACGTGTTTTTTCTCACCCACAGCACATACTCAGGTGAAGTTCCCTGATCCACAATCCAAGATGTGAGGAAGATAGAGAAAAAATGTAATACGAGTTATGTGAAACAAATAAATGGGGAAATGGAAACAATTGAAATCCTGAACTACCTTTCTCAATAAAGAAATATTTGATACCATGACTTTTCTTTTCTTTTTACTTTTTACTTACCAATGTATTTGGAAATGCACAGTAAGCTATCTTAAAATGTGCTGTACAAGTATAATGGTGCATCAACTAAAATGTTAACTAGAAGTATACAATTTGTATACTAGTAGTATATAAATGAGTGCACTTGCAGTACACTTTGAGTATAAACCGGTAAACTAAATTGTGGACTAGAAGTATACGACTTGTATACCAGTAGTATATAAATGAGAGTACTTGTAGTACACTTCATGAGTATACCTTTGTAAACTTCCATCCATCCATGATCGATACCGCTTATCCTCACAAGGGGCAGTAGGCGGGGGACACCCTGAATTGGTTGCCAGCCAATCGCAGGGCACACAGAAACAAACATCCGCACTCACAATCACACCTAGGGGCAATTTAGAGAGTCCAATCAACTTACCATGCATGTTTTTGGAATGTGGGAGGAAACCGGAGAACCCAGAGAAAACCCATGCAGGCACAGGGAACTTTTGTAAACTTAATTTGTTCCAAATTAGTATAAAAAAAGTATTAAATTAGTATACTTTGTAGTACACTACAAGTACATAGTTCAGAGTACACTTATATACGTATACTTATACTCAAGTATACTTTATAAAGTATACTTCTTGTATACTACTTTTTCGTAAGGGCAGCCTTCTGTATTTATTTTGGATTATTTGATCAAATCAATAAATCAAACAAATTTCAATTTTATTTGGAAAAACAAACATCAATTATGTAATTGATTACAAAGCAATGAATGGTATGATAAAACTTAAGCGGTTGCAACAATTATTGAAAGAAATTATTGAATTATTGAAAATATTTGAGAAATGTCGTGGCATTGATCTTTTGTCAAGGTGTGATTTTTTGTATTTGTAAGAGGCCCGTTAAATTGTCCAAGTTTCATCAGCAGGTCCTTTTGTATTGAAAATTGATATATAATCATAATTTTATTCCACATTCTGTTCCTATCTGGAACAATAGATATGTTCTAGTGAGAAGAAAATCTTTGTTTTATTGTGATTGGGTAGAGAAGGGTATTTGGTCGATTCTACATATAATGGACAAAGCAGGAGAACTTCTGCCTTATAAGGCTTTGGTTGCTAAATTGGATTTAAAATGTACTAAACAACAATATGCTGTAGTAATTCGAGGAATACCACAAGCTATGGTAAATATGGTAAAAGGAATGCTGACTTATGATAGAAGAATACCAATGATGCCATCACTTGTTAAAAATTAGGTTAATTTTGTTGATAAAAAATGTACTAATAAATTCTTACGAGGTAACCTTACATCCAAAATATTTCCCTTGCCCATAAAAAGAAATAATCTGTTACACTCATGATGAGATTAAAGATAGTAGCGAGTTAGAATAATTAAGGTACTTTACTCTTCTACCCATATCACCAAAAGCAAAAGAAAAACATTTTAAGATGATGAATAATATCTATCCGTGTGGTGACTTTTTGAAACAAAGATTGAATGTGGAACAAAATTGTTGTGTGTTGTAATTCTGATATAGAGACTTAATTTGGAACATTTATTTTTTGATATATATCAAAAACCTTTGGGAAGATTTTCACAATTGAATGGCTCAGAAGGATCAAGAGTTCACTCAACTGGATTACAAAGACATTAAATATGGGACAGTAAATATTAAACAGGACATGTACGACGTTTTGATAATAATGGCGAAACAGTTCACTTATAGGTGCAGATGTTTAAAGTGTCGCCCTTTGTTTTTGATTTTTGTAAAAGAAATGGCAAATTTTACAAAAATACTGAAGAAAATTAGAACAAAAAGGTTTTTGTAATATTTAAAAATATGATGGGTTTATTTTAATTAGAGACTTTTTTTTTTTCATCTCATTTTTATTTTTGTTGTACTGCACAGTTCAGTGTATGTGTATGTTGTTTGTGGTTGGTTCTGTTTTGTGAGTGAATTGAGGTTGACATTGTTTAATAAAGCACATATTTTAAAAAAAAGTCACCTACGTATTTCGTCCTAATGTAGTTGCCCTACTTAGCGACGTTCTGCGCATGCGCCCTAGATCCTCAGGAGCCGCAAATAGTCCAAGCAGTGGAGCCATAGCGCTCATCGACTGGGAGGCCGAGCCACAATTTTAACTCTACTACTTATTTACTGAAATTTTAAAATGATTTTTAACAGCAAAATTGCCAAAACAACAACCTGTGCTGCCATGGTTGATGACGCAAGGCGAATGTCGATGACGTCACATGTACTGTCTCAATTCTGCAATTCCTGTACGGTTGTAATCTGCGCTCTCGAACAGTACGTGCATTTCGACTACGTGTGTACACTACAATGAGACCCGTAGGATCCAAGTGTGAGCATTGGGATTGGCCCGAAGAAGAAGACGCAGCAGAAGAAGACGTAGCAGCAGAAGAAGAAGACGCAGCAGCAGCAGCAGAAAAAGAAGAATAAGCAGAAGACGCAGCTTGATCAGCCGTTGCACCTAATAATGCAGTTATTAAACTCCTAGTGTTCTGTGACATTTTCGCGTTAGACTGACTGTTAACATAACTTGTTTTGACAAGGCACTACTGTCATTTTCCGCGAAAAATGGCGAAATTCGGAGTTGATAGCTATGGTACTGTGAAAACATAATGAGTGACTAGTGCCAAGATTAGACCTACACAATTTGAGGTTAGCCATGTTTGGTTTGTTCTAGTGGGCTTTTATTCAGTCAGTCGATCAGCGAACGGTGACCTGTGGGGGTCAACATATTATAAAATGAAATTCACTGAGCATCTTTCGGCTCACATCACCCCGGAATGGAGAAAACAGTATATTCAATATGAGGTAAGTCTGTAATACATGTCAATTTAAAGCTCATGCTGCAAACGTCATTTATGTTGTTTACAAAGAATGGAACTGTTTTATTTTAAGTTCTGTCTCGTTTAATTGTGGTAAACGATACATGTTTCTCTTTGAAACGAGACGTGAAGTATCTCTGAATTGTTTTTGTTGTTGTTTGTTGCTTTTTTGGATTATCTTCATGTGTCAGCAGAGCCCAGCGTCAATCACTCGTTACTGCAGTTGAACCACTTCGTCAATACATGCTGACTAAGCAAATTTTTGTTCTTGGCTTATGGGCGTGTTGTGTGATCCAAACTGCATCCATCTACAGCAGTAACCCGACCGTTTCCTACCCTAGACCGAATTTTGATTGGATTCGGACTGTGGGGGAGGAAGGGAGGGGGTTTGTTGTCCTAAAAAATTGATTATTATCATTAGGCCCACTCTTTCTGAACGTTTTATTGGCACTTTTAATGGGTTTCAACAATTTCGGAAAATAATCAAATTTGGTCTACGTCATGGGAGGGATGCAAGCGTGGTAATATTGCTCTCTCAGTTCTGTTGTCTAAAACGGCGACTGATCGCCACCAAAATGCAAATGCACATTACTTATCTTGTCCACTTCAACCTGTGAAAGTATAAAAGTGTTCTGCACAATAGTTTGGATTTATTGACATTAAACGTGATGTCATCATGATCACCTCCACAAAATCATCTGAATTAACATTCAGCATCAAACTGGCCAAACTCAGCACCAAAAATAATCTGCTACAAGACGACCATAAATGATATGTATTAAAACTAGGGATGGGAATTTCAAATAATTTGCCCGCCGACTCCTCTAAAATTTTATTTGCGACTAGTCGACTAGTCTATAAGTAAGAAAACCTGAAATTTAATACATATTGAATTCAAAGTTTAAAATGCAAATGTTTTGTGTATTTACAGTATCGGCTATTTTAGCCCAAACATTAAGGATAGTTTGTTAATTTAAATTGTATTTATGGAACAACAACTGACTGAATAAAAGTGAACAATTGAAAGAGAAACCGGCTCTTTCTTCTGCTGGTCTCTCAACCATCGCAATTTGAACATAGGAAGTGTGACGGCTGCCAGTATTGCATCGTTGCTTTCCATAGGCAGATGCAAATCGTGTTTTCATGGCTTGCAAAACGCAATGATACAGGTAGTAGAATAAGTGAATGATTCCCTTGATGTACATCCTACCAATATGAATTTTGACTTAAGAAATTTAGAATATGTGCATTTAATTGGACAAAACTTACTTTAAATTTAGCAAAAAGGAATTAAAATCTCATTACTACCATTTTTTTTTTTTCATCATTTGGGTAGGTGCAGTAGTGTTCGTTTGTGTGAGTGTATGTGTAAATTAATACAAAATAACTGTTCACTTTACTTTCCATATTATATAAATGCTTGCTTAGGTAAAAATATTAATATTTACATCTACAAAATATAATGGTGTTAATGAATGTTTCCTACCTGAACTATAGCATCAGGTAGCCCATTCGCAATAGTCAGACCTTCTTTCATCTCCAGCAGCTTTGACATCAATACTTCTATTGTGGTTAAGAGGGTGCAGTAGTAACAGTTCTATTCTCCTTGCAGGATATCCAGAGCAATTGTGAGAGGCTTCAGAATGGCACAGTATTCCTTTATAAACTGCAGTTCTCTCTCACTTATACATTTAATCTCTAAACCATCAGTTTGACATCATGGTTCTCAAGTCAGTCATCGGTATTTCATTAATTCGTGCCACAGCATCAGAATGAATTCCGTTTTGTGGAGCATGGCACAAGCAACTTTTTGCCAACCAAATCGCCCACCAACTCTGAAGCCAATGTCGATCTGCCAGCCTTACTCCACAGTGCAGTGCACTTGGCTGTAGCGCTTCTGTATATTCCTTTAAGATAAGATATGAAGATAAGACGGCCTTTATTGATCCCACAGTGGGGACATTTTCAGTGTTACAGCAGCAAAGATATAGGTCACACAGGGACGGCGGCTTAATGTAGCCATTAATGTATAACATTAACGGCAAACATTCTGGATCAAACCTATGTAAATATACGCAGTAACTATGTGTAAATACACATGTATATACACACCAACATACATCAACATAAAAAGTATGAGGAACACTTATTTTAGCCTGTACATAGTACAGAGGAAAAATACTCTAAGTAAGTGACAGTGCTGCAGTGCTGTAATGAAATGTAAGGGAATAGCATTGGATAAAAATAAAACTAGACTAACAGTACGGGGAATGTTGAGTATTGCATGGTATTACAGTAGTGGGGAATGTTGGGTATTGCATGATATGAGCTCAGGTGCAGGACTGCACAATTGCACTAATGTCCGCCAGTTTGTAGAGACTACACAATGTTCTTGTTAAAGAGTCTGACAGCAGCAGGCAAGAAGAAACGGCGGAATCTCTCCTTTGCACAGCGAGGGTGTAACAGTCTGTCACTGAAGGTGCTGTGGAGTGCTGTTAGGGTGCCCTGGAGGGGGTGGTCCGGGTTGTCCAGCATTGATGGCAGCTTGGCCAACATCCTCCTGTCCCCCACTGAGTCCACGGAGTCCAGGGAGCAGCCCAGGACAGATCCAGCCCTCCTGACCAGTTTGTCCAGCCGCTTCTTGTCCCGGGCCGAGACGCCGCCTGCCCAGGTGACCACTCCCTGGAAGATGACCGATGCAACCACCGAGTCATAAAAGTTCCTGAGGAGTGTCTCCTGAACCCCAAAAGACCTCAGTCTCCTGAGTAGGAAGAGTCTGCTCTGACTCTTCCTATAGAGGGTGTCTGTGTTGTCGCTCCAGTCCAGTTTATTGTTCAGATGAACACCCAGGTACTTGTAAGTTGAGACTCTCTCAACATCTGTTCCCCGGATATTCACTGGTGCAGGTGAAGAGTGCTGCAGCCTACCGAAATCCACCACCATTTCTTTGGATTTCCCCGCATTGATCAGGAGGCGGTTCTGCTGGCACCAGTCCACAAAACCGAGTAAGTTCTCTGTACTCCCGATCATCTCCGCCTGTGATGAGGCCGACAATCGCAGAGTCGTCAGAGAACCTCTGCAGGTGACAGGTAGGGGTGTTGTAGTTGAAGTCCGAGGTGTAGAGGGTGAACAGGAAGGGAGCCAAGACAGTTCCCTGTGGGGCCCCCATGCTACAGAGGAGCACGTCAGACACACAGTCCTGTGTCCTCACATACTGTGTCCGGTTTGTGAGGTAGTCCTGGATCCATGTGGTGAGGTGGTGGGCCACTTTAGTCCCGGGATTTGAAAGCAGTCACTTGTCCACATCAGATCAGGAAATTAAGTTTAGTGTGTGAGAAGCACGCCTCTGATGGTAAAACAATACCCTCCTCTGAGGAGGTGTCAAGCACGTCTGCAATATCTGTGAAGATAACTTCTTCCTTAACTTCTTCCTCCTCTTCATCGTCATTGTCAGAGAGGCATTCAGGCTGATACATTTGAAAGGCTTTTACAAAGTTAGAACCGTTATCAGTAACTGTGGGTCTTACTTTAGTTGATAGACCATACAATGAATGAATATGGTCGATCTCAGCAACAATGACATCATACGTGTGCCTACCCTTGATCCTTTTACAGGCCAATGCAGCTTTCTGACGCTGAAGAGTTGTCGTGTTTACCCAGTGAGCTGTCATTCCCAGGAAGCTTTTGTTGTGGACAGACCAAATGTCTGCAGTTGTCGCAATGTAGTCAAGGCCTTCAAATGTTGTCTTCATCTCAATTTCCATTTTCGAATATTCTTTATCCAATTCGTTGGAAAACGTTTTTCGTCCCATTTGCCGTGTGCAGCCCGGGCACGGTATCATGCTAACGAGCTGAATGAAAGCGGGCGACTCCACAGTAGAGAGCGGACGCATGTTTTCAACAACATAACGTGCAATAGTTTTGTTGACCTGTGCCTCGCTAGTCCGGTTAAAATCTAGTCGCTGTTGTTTTGGTGGAGCGGCTTGACTCGCTTCGAGTGTGTCCTCTGACGGCGGGTTAGCTTCAAGATTCGTCGAGGCATGTAGCTTGTGGAGGTGTTTGAGTATATTCGAATGGCTGTTTGTTGCAGTAGATAGGACCTTTGAGCCAGAAAGACACAGCTTACATTTGACTAAAATGTTTTTGCCTTTTTGCTCAACTAAAGTGAAGTAATGAGCATATTTCCACTTTGAAAAACTCGTCTTTCTCTCGTGTTGACTCTCCATGACTGCCGCACGACTGAATAAATAGATTCACGCCAGCAATGTGTCTTACTCGTCTATTTTACAGCAGTTTGCATGGCACACGGCAACCCATTGTAAACAGGAAGCAATTCACAGCAGCCAGCCAACAATGAATCAAGTTATCAAGTAACGGACAAACGCACCATATTGTAACAGTAACTGAGTTTCTTTATTGAAAAAGTAACGTGTTAGAGTATTATTTACCATCAAAAGTAACTGCGTTATAGTAACGCAGTATTAGAAACGCGTTACTGCCCAACACTGGTCATCACCATGAATTAGTATGTTCAAGTTAACTGCCTGTTACATTAATTGCTCTGCTCTGGTTCACCTGGAGTCTTGACTTTACTCTTCGTGGCGTCTTGTTTTAAAGTAGTGGCTGATTTCGATTTGCAATGTTAAATATCATAAATGTGTCTCTGACATGAAGGAAAGTTTTTTTGTTTTTTTTAAATAAACAATACATGCTTGGATGCAAATAAAACAGGCAATATTTACCTGTTTATACCATCTGCCAGGGAAAATAAGGATGGCGATAGCACCAACCCGCGGGGGGGAAAAAAACACGATTCGATTTGTTTATTCTTCGGTAGTTGCTTCAGGTCTTTCCGGTGCACTGCTGTTGATATAGCACCTCCACAGTGGCGAACCCTGTAACTGCAGTTAAAATACGTTGCTGCCACAGAGGGACATCAACCGCTCAATCAACACAGCTGGAGCTTTCCGTTGTGTTGAACGATATCAATCGCTCTGGCTGGGGGTGGGCACAAAATTAGTTGGAGGGGACAATTTTGAACATAGGAAAAACCCTGATTTATAATGTATTGTTTCTGTATCTTCAGGCTTTCAAAGAGATGTTATATGCTGCTCAAGACCAGGCCCCCTCCATTGAAGGTATTTTCTTTCTCACTCACTCTCACTCTCACTAACACATATGCTGGACAAAAAAGCTTGTTTGGTGCCAGTAATTACTGTATAATGTTCAGCCATGTACAGGCTTTACGGTTTATTTTGACAAAATGAAAGTGTATGGGACACATTAAAAAAAAATGTTGTATGAAACAATGGAATATCCATGTCGCAATGAAAACGTACCAGTTTACAATGCTGAACTGACTGAACTGTTTTCATTGACTGCCAGTATATCTAGTTTGAAGATTTAACGTACAAGCCAGAAAAAGTTCCGACTTTTTCTCACAAATTTGTGAAGAATAATTAGTCCTCCACCTTATTTTTACATTTGTCACATAGATGGAATTTGACATGTACATTTTTAAGAATTAAATTGCAGAAGTCACTTATCCATGGGTCTGTATTTCATTTTGATGGAATTTCAATGTCATTTGTTATTCATACATTCGTTTTTTTCTTTATAAAGCAACAAGATGCTTTGTGTCAAGCCTCAGAACAGTGACAGTCTTGATTTAATCATAAGGACAATAAGAACATAATAAGGGTAACACTAATTTGCAGCCAACAGTAATCAGGATTTTTTTTTATCATCATTCAGGTATTTTAATAGTTTGTTTGGATTACATGTTCTCCAAGTTACCATCATCTCTAACAATAAACTTTTCCTGATAAATGTTTTCATTTAATCATATTTTCAGGAGTGTAGACAGTTATACCCAGGATGAGCTCTTTGGTGGCCTTGGTAACTCTGCATGCTGAGACCTAGTCGAACTGCAATTCCCTGGTAACAGCTGTGAGACAGCCAGAGTGGGCTGAAGAGGCCGCAGAGTCTGAGTACTTGACAAAATCATGAGTACTAAATTGCATACAGTGAGGTTAATAAGTATATGACCACCCTTCAATTTTACAAGTTCTCCCACTTAGAAATTATGGAGGAAAATTTCCTTGTACATGCATGTTCACTGTGAGAGACAGAATCCTTGAAAGAAAACAAAAAACAGAAATCTCACTGTATGATTTTGAAATAATTTATTTGTATGTTAGTGCTGAAAATAGGTACCGTATTTTCCGGGCTATTAGTCGCCGTTTTTTTAAAAAGAATATTTTGGCCGGGGCTGCGACTTATACTCTGGAGCGACTTATGTGTAAAATTATTAACACATTACTGTCATGGATTGTTAGTGCTGACTTGTGACTTATGTTTTGCCTCCCTCTGCAGGCGGTTTAGCGCTAAATCGCCCAGAGAGGGAGACAAAACATCATAAATACAAGTCAGCACTAACAAGCCATGACAATTACTTCTATATCATTTCACATGTTATTGTAACCCACACAAAGAAACATAAGATACATCCTAAAAGCTATTAAAATGCATGAATAATTTAAACGGTTAAAGTCGAATGTTTTGTTAAACTAACAGGCCTTACTAGTCGAGGAAGCAAGCTTATCCAAACAGCTAAACATTCACAAACAAACTCCACAGACTCGAGGTGTGCAGCGAAGGTGCCTGTTTATATTGTGAAACTGCACAAGAAACAGAAAATACTATCAAGCTATGCATTACATATACATGTATTTTCATAGACATGAACAAGATGAGCCTATGCTAACGATTAGCAATCACGATTAGCATTAGCGATAGCGATTAGTATGTTCAGTCAACAACCTACAATCATCCACAATTCAGCTTGTATATAAATGTCATTACACACAATTGTCTAAGATAGTTTCAATGAACCACAAACAGGCAGACATGCTAATGATTAGCAACCGATATTAGCATTAGCGATAGCGATTAGTATGTTCAGTCAACAACACAGTATAATCATCCACAATTCAGCTCCTATATAAATGGTGTATGCTCATTACACAGAATTGTCTAAGTTACTTACAGATGATGGTTAAACAAGAACGAACCACAAACAGGAGTTGCCTGTCTCTGGCTGGGGTATTGCATCATGCAGCCACACACGTAAGAAACCGCACAGACGAGACGAAGACATAATTACGACCGAATACATAAATACTTTTAGAGACTTGGAAATATTCTACATGGTCGGAGATAGATAAAAGACTTATTTAATTGATCTACAACCATTTTGGTGAGTTTAAAATTATCTTACCATAACTTTTTTGTATGCTACATGGAGCATCGTAGCTCGGTGGAAATGATGCATACGAAGCACACAATTTCCTCCCAAAATGCGACTTATACTCCACTGCGACTTATATATGTTTTTTTTCCTCCTTATGCATTTTTATGGCTGGTGCAACTTGTAGTCCGGAGCGACTTATAGTCCGGAAAATACGGTATTTGAACACATGAGAAAACAAATGTCAATAGTTGGTTTGTTTACAATTATAGAGGTCAAACGTTTCCTGTTCTTTACTAGTATTGCACACACAGCAGTAGGGATTTTAGTCCACTCCGCCACATAGACCTTCTCTACATCTGTCACGTTTCAGGGTTGTCGCTGAGCATCATGGAGTTTCATCTCCCTCTAAAGATTTTCTGTTGGATTTAGGTCTGGAAACTGGTTAGGCCACTCCAGAACTAGTGTTGCACGTGTTACCAGTGCCAGAACCGTACCGTGATTTGTCTGCGTCAAAAACGGCTAGATACCATTTTTTATTCATCCAGCCATCCATTATCGATACCGCTTCTCCTTACAAGGGTCGCGGGGCGTGCTGGAGCCTATCCCAGCTGTCTTCAGGCAGTAGGCGGGGGACACCCTGAATTAGTTGCCAGCCAATCGCAGGGCACACAGAGACAAACATCTGCACTCACAATCACACCTAGGGGCAATTTAGAGAATCCAATCAACTTACCATGCATGTTTTTGGAATGGGGAGGAAACCGGAGTACCCAGAGAAAACTCACGCAGGCACAGGGAGAACATGCAAACTCCACACAGGGAGGCCGGAGCCGGGATCGAACCCACGACCTCTGAACTGTGAGGTGGACGTGCTAACCAATCGACCACCGTGCCGCCCCCATTTTTTATTTAAAAAGAAAAAAAAAAGCACAGGTAGCTCACCAACTCTGTCTTAAAGGCAAGTATACATATGCATAAAGACACCTCAAGCAACATTACGTTGAGTCATCATCAATTAAATGAACATATTTGCTTGACCGTAACAGTGCAAATGTATTGTCAATATCAACAATGGATGACATGAAATGCAATCAAATAAGTCAAGAATATGGCATTCAATGTAAAAACTTATAGTGAATAAATATATATTATGGCTGTCAAACGATTAAAAATGTTAATCGAGTTAATCACAGCTTAAAAAATAATTGATCATAATTAATCGCAATTCGAACTATCTCCAAAATATGTCATATTTTACTGTAAAAACTGCTGTTGGAATGGAAAGATAAGACACAAGAGGGATATATACATTCAACATATGTTCATATGTAATGTATTTTTTCATTATAACACATCCTCGTGAGATGAAAATTAAACATTTTAAATTAAAATGATTAACATTCTTGCTGTAGTAGACAGTATTTTTATTCACTACGAAAACAAAAACGCAAAAGGGCCTCTGTTCGATAGCTTCTTATTGACTCTATAGGCGACGTGGCTCGAACGTAATGTGCTCTTTTCGCCCCCGGGTGTCGGCCAGAACACAAAGAGGTAAAGCTATGGTTTCTGCAGTTTATTACCTTTCAGTGCAAAATACACCAACACTGCGAGAACAACAACACGTCTTCAAAATGCAAGCGTGATGATACAGACTAATCGCTGGTGTGCAACAAGGAAGTATGCGTTCTTTCGCACGTATAGCACTTCTCGCGAGAGTTAGGCACAACGACACAACTCGACTAATAACATTAATTATCAAACATCAATCTCAGGAACCTTTCTAACAGCCTCAGAAAACAGTGACAGAAATATTTCGAATGTGTGCAAACAAATTGTGTGTGTGCAATGTACACATTTAACTGTATATGTGGCCCTTGTTATATTCTTAGAGTTTATGTTTTCCGAGTGGTCCCTGAAGTGCACACAAATGCGATTGGCTCATATGTTATGCTGTGCTATGCTGTAGGTAGTATCAGCACGGCGCGTGCTCGTCCTTTAAACTGACTTTATGAACACAAAACCATACAGCCCTCTTCTCTACTCATCCTCAGTTGCTGAAGCAAATCAATTTATTCACATTTCTGAGATTTAAAGCTGCCCTCTTCTTTCGAAATGCTTCTTTATACTCCCGTGGGCGACACACGTCCACTCTGCTGCTCACTGTGCAATTCTGAGTGGGATTATGCATCGGCGGTCATTCTGCGCAGGCGTTAAATGCGTCAAATATTTTGATGCAATTAATTACCGCCCGATAACGCGGTAAATTTGACAGCACGAATATATATATATATATATATATATGTACATATAGTACATTGACATGTATACATTATGCTTATATAAACATATAAATGCAGGCGTTGATCTCATTATTGAAAAAAAAAAACATCATTCTTAAAATCTGAATTGGCTAACTCTGTGTCCAAAAAGCATAGAGGCTATACAGTAGGCTTGTCACGATACTAGAATTTCAACTTCGATACCGATACCCAGTTCAGTATCGATACTCGATACCATTTCGATACCACGCGGAACAAATTAAAGCACAGGCTTTTTTTTTTTTTTCTTTTTACTGTAAAACTTTTTTATTGCCAAAAACTTCATCCATCCATTATCTATACCGCTTATCCTCACAAGGGTCGGGGGCATGCTGGAGCCTATCCCAGCTGTCTTTGGGCATTAGGCGGGGGACACCCTGTATTGGTTGCCAGCCAATCGCAGGGCACACAGAGACAAACATCCGCACTCACAATCACACCTAGGGGCAATTTAGACAGTCCAATCAACTTACCATGCATGTTTTTGGAATGTGGGAGGAAACCGGAGTACCCGGAGGAAACCCACGCAGGCACGGGGAGAACATGCAAACTCCACACAGGGAGGCCGGAGCCGGGATCGAACCCACGCCCTCTGAACTGTGAGGCGGACGTGGTAACCAGTCGACCACCGTGCCGCCCGCCAAAAACTTCAATTATCATTAATACAATAGTTTTTTTTAAGAGGTAGTGCAAAAAAATATTACAACTTCAGTATTTAACTTCGACAACAGTCTGTACAGCCAATGCCTGGAACCAATGACACATTTTAAGTTGTCTGAGCCTGGGGTAGTGCAAAACAAAGGAAGAAGTAGTGCAAAGAACAAAACACACACACCAAAAACAATTATGAATCTGTAAATGGTCTGAACTAGTGCAAAGAATCAAGTATACTGTGCAACACCAATGGCACATCATTTTCAAGTTGTTTGAGATAGTGAAAAAGAGTAACACCCACCACTTAGAGTGACAAATTGACAACAAAATCTGTTAGTTGTCTGAGTATCTAGACCCACATGTTTATCTATTAAGGCAAACCAACAAGTCACAGATTAATAATAATAGTAATAATAAAAAAAATAAAATAAAACAAATTAAAATACTTTCAGTTATTGGCTATTCAGAACAGTAGCAGGTAGGGTTAAACATTGTTTGAATTTGGACGATTCTGGTTCCGATGTTTTGATTAGATTCTGGTTCCTAACAATTCATAATTCCGATTCTTAACAAAAACAAATAGAAGGATTTATTTTGGGACAAATCACATGAACTTCTCTGTTCTTCAATTTCATGAACTTTTTACTATTTGTGAACTTTACCATGGATTACTCAAAGGGCTGTTTTTAACCAGTATTTATTTTAATACATTTTTTTGCATTATTATCTAGTATTATTTTTCACAAGAGCTTTATTTTTTAGAAGTTCAAGACAATACAATAATGCAGCTGTTACTGAAAACATGCTACTGAACACTTGGCTAACCTTGTCTTGCTTAAGAAATAAAATATATATGACAAACACAACACTGCATTTTATGGGCAAGCAAGGAAGTCTATCTAATCTAAGCAGTCTATGTAAACATATGATGCATATGTATGTACAGTGTTTCTGTATATGCTACAGCTGCGTATGTTATAAAATAAATATTAGATGGATATGTGCATTTGAGTTTTGAACTTGTTGCCATTTGAGGTACTTAGCCGATTCTGACTTCGGGTCATGAGCCGCAACGTTGGCAAAGCAGTAGGAGCAGACGTTGGCAAAGCGCTGTTGGTATCAAAGTCAGTGGTTTGGTATCGGTAATATCGATGCCACAGCAGGCTAGTATTGTATCCTTTCAAAATGTTTAGTATCGAGTAAGCACCGAAGTATCGATATTTTTGACAAGCCTACTATACAGCTGCATATCTGGCCATGAAAATGATCATAACCTGCTCAATACTGTATTACAGTAGATGTCACACTAATGCTTCTATAAACCTCTGTGCACATTTTCTACTAGTGACGTTTAAAAAAAAAAAATAAATGGGAACTCATTTTCTTAAAATTTAATGTAGTCTGTCAAATATAAATAATCAAGCATGATGATGATTAAACTTACCATATTTTCCAGACTATCAACTGCGACTTTTTTTCCTAGATTTTGAGCCCTGCGGTTTATTGTCCGGTGCGGCTATTCTGTGGATTTTTCTTCCACCGCTCGGGGCGCTCTAACTGGAATGACAGTACAATTCAATACAATATATTTCCCATTGACTGGATGTGACTGCAGGTGGAGGAGTTCAACAGGAGAGGGCGCCATGCACTAGGTTATTGCATTAGGTGCTGTAATGCTTTGATTTGATGTTTACCTAGAGGTCTCTGAAGTGCACATGAATGCGATTGGCTGATGTTACGTCTGTTCTGTTGTTTCGATGTGTAATGCGATGTGATTTAGCACGTCATGTGTTAGATTGGCTGACTTTATTAACATAAAACAAGAAAGGTGCATATGTAGAATGTAGTAGAACAATATATGGCGGAGTCTGGTGGACATTAGCTGACAAACTGGAGCGGCAGTCGGCAGTGAAATGAAGATAAGTTTATTTTGTCTTGGTTCTCTTCTGTTTTAATCAGCAACGTTGCTGCGGTGTTAAAAGGCACTGTTAGGAAAGAATGTGCTCACGTACATACATGTACATTTACAGTTCATAATCGTTCTGTAAATGGAGTAAATATAAACATTTTCAGCATACATAGGTGCGGCTTATATAAAGGTGCGGCTTATTTAAAGTTTTTTTGTTTTTGTTTGTTTGTTTGTTGTTTTTTTTTTTCAAATGTTCTAAAAAAAATTGCGTGTGCGCGGCTTATATAACAGTGCGGCTTGTAGCCCGGAAAATACGGTAACTAGCACATTTAAAGAGAGGTTTAATGATTGATTCACGTCAACATATTGCCCAACTCTAGGCTTAGCACACGTTATTCACATACACATTTTATATAATTAAGTTTCTCATCTTAATTCGTTCTGTGCTCCCGACAGACCTCGCTTCCATCGCCTCTGTGATATTTATTTGTAGAGAGTGCATGTTTCTTTCAAAACTTTTCACGTGTAATTGGAACAATACAGTCGTGTTGTGCTTGTCGATGGATGTCTTTCTATTATTATTTTGCATTTAGAGCAAAATAGTTTACCTCTGCTTTCGTGCAGGAGGTCCGGATTTTGGTTTGCACGGTCCTATGTCGTGTTTTTGTTGGTAAATGCTTTGTGTTTTCTCTGCTCCACGTCTCTCTGCAGTCAACGTTCCTCATCGTCTGAAACAGAATGTAACGTACGGATTTTCTTCTTCGGGAATTCAGCTCCCCCTCTATTTCCAGTAGGGTACCCGCAGAGCCATTTCAGACAAAATAACCCCCAAACTTATGTTAAATATTCATTTTTAAAACGTAGTTGTTGTGGGAAAGTTGCAGTGTTTAAACGAAGTTGTGGGAAAGTGCGATTTTATGGGAGTTTCCTGATTTTGCGTTAATAGTTGCGATCGCAACTTCGCGAAATTCTGGAGGGACTGATTTACAATGCACTGGTGGAGTAGAAACTGCACATGATGCTAGCCTCTTCCACTTTCTGACTTGAATTGCTCCAACAGTTGATCTTTTTTCACCACACTGCTTGGCAATTATCCCATAGCCCTTTCCAGCCTTGTGGAGGTCTACAATTTTGTCCCTGGTGTCTTTTAAAATCTCTTTGGTCTTGCCCAAGGTAGTAGTTGGAGATTGACCGATTGTGGGGTTAATGTGTGTTTTTATGGCACTAACAACCTCAAAGAAGTGCTAATAATTTAGGTTAATAAATGGATGGCTGGATGGATGAATTTTAAGTGGACATTTTAAACGCAGAGTAACAGGTCTTTGACGGCCAGAATTTTTGCTGCGCACGCTATAGGCTGCGCACGCTATAGGCGAGTGCCTAGAATGAGACTGAACCAGTGTGTGCTGGGTGTGTATTTTTTTTAACACGTATGCAGGGCTCGACACTAACGTTTGCACTGGTAGCACTGGTGCAACCAACTTTTTCAGTGGTAGCACCCTTTTTGGGGCAGTACAGTATGACCATTTCAACATTATTTCATTATTACTGCACTATGCCACACTACTTCAAAAAAGACAACAATGTGCATACTGTAGTGTGATTACCAGAGCTGGGCAGTCCGTCCCGGGGGCGGAACTTTCCGTCCCTCCGTCCCGGATGGACGCCCATTTTTGGGACTGAGGATTGGGGCGACAAGTAGGGCCACTCGATTATGAAAAAAATATTAAACACGATTATTTTGGTAATAATTGAAATCATGATTATTCAAACAATTATTTATTTTTTGCGACAAAACAAGAACAGGTTTAAACATTTAAAAAACATTAAGGCAAAATTCTTTGAAACGCTATGATAATTTAAGTTCGTTTTGGACCCAACAACATTTATTAAATTAATATATATATTTTTTTAATTTAAAGTGCAAATGTATAAATTCAAGTATGGTTTCATTGTGTAAACAAACGAGTTATCTTGCTATGCACTAAACTGCTTGGAGTAAAATGCCAATTTTGACAGAATACCAGACATGCTATTCATACATACATTTATCTGGAGCCTTTTTTGTTTTTTAAGGTAATATTTCGGTAGGCGCCATCACTCTCCACCTGCACCAGTGAATATCCGGGGAACAGGGTGTTGAGATAGTCTCAATTTACAAGTACCTAGGTGTTTATCTGAACAATAAACTGGACTGGAGCGACAACACAGACGCCCTCTATAGAGTCAGAGCAGACTCTTCCTACTCAGGAGACTGAGGTCTTTTGGGGTTCAGGAGACACTCCTCAGGAACTTTTATGACTCGGTGGTTGCATCGGTCATCTTCCAGGGAGTGGTCACCTGGGCAGGCCGGGTCTCGGCCCGGGACAAGAAGCGGCTGGACAAACTGGTCAGGATGACAAACGGATGACTCTGTCCTGGGCTGCCCCCTGGACTCTGTGGACTCAGTGGGGGACAGGAGGGTGATGGCCAAGCTGTCATCAATTCTGGACAACCCGGCCCACCCCCTCCAGGGTACCCAAACAGCACTCCACAGCTCCTTCAGTGACAGACTGTGACACCCTCACTGTGCAATGGAGAGATTCCGCTGCTCCTTCTTGCCTGCTGCTGTCAGACCCTTTAACAAGAACATTGTGTAGTATCTACAAACTGGCGGACATTAGTGCAATTGTGCAGTCCTGCACCTGAGCTTATATCGTGCAATACCCAACATTCCCCACTACTGTTATATCGTGCAATACCCAACATTCCCCACTACTGTAATACCGTGCAATACTCAACATTCCCCACTACTGTTAGTCTAGTTTCATTTTTATCCAATGCTGTTCCTTACATTTCCCTGCAGCACTGTCACTTAGAGTATTTTTCCTCTTTACTATGTAGAGGCTAAAATGAGTGTTTCTCATACTTTTTATGTAGATGTATGTTGGTGTGTATATACATGTGTATATACACATAGTTACTCTGTGTATTTACATAGATTTGATCCTGAATGTTTGCCGTTAATGTTATACATTAATGGCTACATTATACCGCCGTCCCTGTGTGACCTATATCTTTGCTGCTGTAACACTGAAAATGTCCCCACTGTGGGATCAATAAAGACCTTCTTATCTTATCTTATCTTACACATAGTAAACAAAGTTAAAGTAATTTGCTTCTGATAAATTATAAATTTAATATGCTGATTGGGTCAAACTAATTTAAATGTTGACTGTTACATACTAGTATATAATCTATACAATACTTCTAAATTACAGTAGGCCATATATAAACGGTATTACAATATAATGACCAATAATATGTTGCAATTGAAGCAATTTGAACCAAAAATGAACACAAAAAAATTGACTTCATATTATAGTCTACACAAGAAATTTAACTTAAGTCACAGTAATAATGTTAAGCATGGTTCCTATTAGGGATGGTCCGATCAGGTTTTATGACACCGATACCGATCATGCATGAGTGAGATCGGCCGATATCGATACCGATTCCGATCACATGGGATATCTATATTTTTCCATTTATTTATGGTGACTAATACTGCGCTGTGACACTAACGCATCATGCATAACAAGCTGCAGCATGCGTGCCATATGCCGTCTGCTTGCCTTGACTTTATTCAATGGAGTGAGCCTTGTAAACTCACCATAGTCTCCCAATTGCTTGTTCTTCAAATGTCGGATAAAGTTCGTTGTGTTGAATCTTTTAGCCATGCTCCCCTCCGCGAGTTACCTTTTCATAGCATATACAGTATTACAAGACGCAAACTCCACACAGCAGACAATGCTACGTTCACACCAACTGCGGTGGGAGTGATTCTGGCGGCGCGTTTAAATTGGAGTCAATGTAGCTCGCGCGGTTGTTGCGGCGCGGCATGAATGATGCTTTTGGAGCGGTGGGACGTCGTCGCGTGTTAAACAAATCAACTTTTTTGCCATTTCGTCTCAGCAGCCAATTAGCGTCCTGTTCACTCAGCTTTTTTTTTTTTAACAGTTTTTACAGTGACTCTGTTTGGCTATGTGTGATACCGCAGTGTACGGGGGACTTTTGAGCTCTGGCTCTGTTTGGCTGTGTGTGAGACGTAGTCACGTAGTACGCCCGATGCTAGTTGACTGCTACGAGGCGGAATGGCAAAAAAGTTCACTTGTTGAATACGCGACGACGTCCCACCGCTCCTAAAGCCTCATTCATACAGCGCCCGCCCGCGGGAACTATATTGACTCTAATTGAAACGCGCCGCCAGATATGCTCCCACCGCAATTGGTGTGAATGTAGGAGCCTCTATTCCGCAGCGAGCAGAGGGGGAGGGACATAACACGGCTGTAGGCTGCGAAGAATGAGCTGCGGGTGATCAGATGTTTTGATCGGCAATAAAAGGCTTTGATCAATTATTCCGATCACGTCATTTTGCACGAAAATCAGTCGATCATGATCAGTGCCCGATCGATCGTAGCATCCCTAGTTTCTATTTTTGTGCTCGTAAAAGTAGTGTATATTTGCATAAGATATTTTGTTTAAAATAAATCCCTTGTGCCGATTGCGAAGTGGAGTCTGTGCCCTAAACATTTGGAAGCCTTGCCCGGGCAATAGATTCTTATCTTTTTGTGTCTCTTCGATGTTGCTGGGTGGCGTTGCGTTGCGGACGACGCCAAATCTAACTTGGTGTTTTCTTGCTTCGGTGTATCATAACATCATCGTAAACCAAATGATGGTTGAATAGATTTGTTGTGTTGCCGGTGGATGCAGAGACAACTTGCACTTTGTACGTCTTTGCTCGCCGTCTTCCACGGCAAACCCATAATGTAACCAAATAAGCGATTTTGACTTGCCTTGCGTGTTTACAAGTCGTTCCTGTGGCAGGTCTTGTGCCATTTTTAGGTCTGTTACTCTGTTAAAACCAGAGCTGGGCACTTGACTATTTTTTGCCGGTCCGGCCGCGACCCTCCACCCTTGACTTGGGTATCCTTCCGGCCGCGACCCTCCAGCCATATTCATAAACATTGCCGGCCTCCGCCCCGTTCCGCCCCCCGACCCCCCCAAAAAAAGCGACCGTGATTGACGTTGCTGCGGGAGAGGCGCTAACGGCAGAGGCTTTTTAAGGATCATTAGCTGGCTAATTTACTATTCAAACCCGCTTCAAAATGTGCCACATAGTACTGTAGCGTCTCCCAATGATACGCCATCAGTCGTAGTTCAATGAACGCGTTTTTATTAATTCAACCGGCTACTGTGGGCCATAGCCGACGTCAACACAAGTACAACAACCATTCAATCCACCCAGTCACACACTCTCTCTCCTTCGTCCTCCGCTCCTCCTCTCTCGCCCGCACCCCCTCCCATCCAGCGAGCTACGTGACACATTCAACAGGCTCGGAAACAACATAACTTTGCAAAACACGAATTCAACCACAACAAAGATAACTCAGTTCGTTACAGTACTTTACTACTTACCACTGCACGTGCTTACTTCCATTGCGAGCCCCGGGGTTGGTTTTTTTCGTATTGTATAATTATTTGGGTTCAATAGACCGCCAGAAATGGCAGTCAACAAGTTACTTATTTATTTTCCACTTCCTTTCCTTCCCGGCCTTCAAAATAAAAGCATACCAGCAAACCCCTATACACAGCAAGTTTGCTATGTTGCATTTCCGGAAGTAGTGAACGCCAGAAGAAGTGCATGAACTCCATCTTGATGTAACAACGTCAGTTGAGTTGAGTCAGCAATATACTCGTGGACACAAGTTGTTTTGCATTTAATTCATTTAATTTTATTGCGAAAATGATCTAGAAGGTGGCGGCTAAGGGAGTTAGTAGCTTGCTTATGCTTACTTTGCAGCAACGAGTTGCGTGGTGCATCCGTCTCCGTGTGGGAAACTGTCATCGCAACATGTGAGACAGCAACGTGCGCTGAAGCGTGTTTGTATTTCCTCATTGTCACGCCACCTAACGCGCGCCTCCCACCTGCAACTGGGGCATACCATTACAAGAGGGGCTGGGGGGGGCAATGCCACAATCCCTATAACAGCAGTTGTCGCTCGCGCCGACGCGGGAGTCGAAAGAAGCCTAAAAATAAGCCTTTCACCGAGTAGGCTGAGATGAATTTTGGCCACCTCGCGAGCACGTCACACGCACGAGGGCCGATTGGTGGGCCGGACTAAAATACACCTCCGGCCATGCTTAGTTAAGCCATTTTTAAAAACTTGTCGCTCTTCCCCCCCCGCCCACGAATTGGGCATCCGGCCGGGCCGGAGGGTCCGACCGGTCCGGACCAGGGACGGACTGCCCAGCCCTGGTTAAAACGTTGGGTAGGAACGTGTGCAGTGTGACTTGCGGGGTGCGGGCTGGCTGGCTGGCTGGCTGGTTGGTTGGCTGGTTGGCTGGCTGGCTAGTTGGAGAGGGCGGCGCGGCGGAGTAACTCGTGTGCGCATGCCTCAAAACAACTCAAAATTAGTATTAATAATAGTTTTTTTACGATTGTGCCAATTTTGTAATCGTGGGGTGTAATTATCAAAATCGGAATTGAATTTGGATTAATTTCACAGCCTTAGGGACAAGGGTCGGATTAAGCTAGGGCGGAGGTGGATTTTAGTCCGGCCCACTAATCATCCCTCATGCGTGTGACGTCACCATGCGGCCAAAGTTCATCTCAACCTACTCTGCGAAACTCTGGCAAACGACAAAAATTGCCTCCGAACACTTCAAACGGGCCACTAGTTACCCAACCGCGCAGGAGATTTTTCAACAGCAGATACAGCGCGAGTTCTACTAGTACGACAAGTGATGAAACCCAGTGATGAGACCACAGAGCCAGCACACCGGCGAGTGATGTCAGCATGTCGCTTGACTGTCCGCTGCTGGAGGAGTACGTAGCTTTAGTTGTGCTAAAGCTAATGCAAATGAATATTCAGTCACTACATGCTCTCTTCTACAGAGCTGCCTTCATTAATTGCCTGCACAACGCTTTTCATGTGCTTACCAGCAGTCACATTGCACATGCATATTCTGCCCTCTAGTGGTTCAACACATGTAATACCATGGATAATGCCACAGGAGTCCGCCATTTCACCTCACTAACAGAAACACGAGCAGCTTGTGTGTGTAATCCGGGGTAGTTTTGTTTACTAACTGTTAACATTTAGTACATTATCCCTTTTTTGCGAAGTATGCCCTTGTGTGGGACATTTTTAGACCATAAAAATCCCTACCAGCGTAAACATTCAGATGACCGAATGTATACTGGAAGTAGAAGTCTTTTTTTCCTCTTAAAATAACCTTGTGTTATTCTGCAATAATTATTTTATTAAAAAATGATAACGTCTTATGTTAAAATGCAAACGTTTTGCAATAAAATGCAAATAAAATTTATTGCATTATTACTCAATCTTAAGTATTCTCTTGATGTCCCCTGGTTTACTCCAGTCGGCAACTTCATCACATCACGACGGGCTTGTGTTGCAGCTAAATGCTATCTTGGTTAAACAATTGTAAACAATTGAATCCACTCACAGTACTCCTAGCTGGCAAGTGGATGTGCACAGGACATTAGCCAGCTAATGATCTTTAAATGTTTATGAGCGGCGGACTGGGAGGTGGGGGTGTGGGGGCTGACCGACCGAATGCAAGGATGGAAGTGCTTTAAAATGACAAGGATGGATGGGGTCGGAGGACAATCATTTTTATGAAGAAGGATGGAGGGACGAGGACGGAAGGTTACAGGTCACGGATGGAGGACGGACCGGCAAAAAAGAGTCAAGTGCCCAGCCCTGGTGATTACATTACGTAAATCAGGGCTGATGCGGGAAATGTGTCCGGAAAATAATAAAATGAAACTTATAAAACATACAGTACATACTGTGGTCTTCAGTACTTCTGTGCAGTCCCTCCGTGACCCATGCCGATTTCCGTCTCGTGAAAGTGTTTGATTACCTTAACTTTTTCCACAGACTCGAAAGGAAAACATAGTGTACTCCTTGTCATGTCAACGCCGGGGGAATTATTGAGTTTGTGTCCGGATTAAACAGTTAGTCCACCGTGTCATCCTTAGTTGTTTTTTTTTCCCCCAACACGGGAGGAGGGTAATTCAAAGTTATTTTACGTGACTCGGGTCAATACAGCTGTTTTTTTTGGTGAAAAACCAGACACAATATTTGAGTTTTCATCCATTTTTGGATCGCAACCGAAGTGCTATCTCGCTAGCACTCGCTAACATGCCGCCACCGGCAGATGTAAACAATGCATTATTAGCTTGACAAGCAACGTTGTGATTATACAGTAACCAATCACGTACGACACTGGTTGCATGGAGGGTTGTGGGTTTACTGTATGTATCTAGCATATGCACATGGTTTTTTTTTTTGCATATGGACATTTATGCTTGATAGCCAGGTTCCCCCAGTGCAATTTTGACAATTTGTTGAGCTCGAGAAATGTTTACTTAGCCACTCTCCTTTTTACGTCATTGTCATTGGTGAGGTGGCGAACGGGGAGCAGCACCCTGCTTAGCCAGGTGGGGGAGGCAAGAAAAGCCTGGCAACCTCCAGGCCTATTACACTCTGGGCAAAACCCTATGCGAGGTAAAGCGTACTCTCCTTTTTTGGTTCATGTGTAAAGAAATTCTGGAAGTGCTACAAGTGCTGTAAGATGCTGCTAAAATAAACCATGAACATTTTTCATCAGTTTGACTTTTTGTCTGTCTGTTTCTATCGATCTGTCTGTCTACAGTATTTATGACTGTCACAAATTAAAGCAAGCGCCTTGAAATGCCCAGAGGCATTACAGAGGCAGAGGCGTGAAGAAGATGCGTGATACTTAATGCAGCGTTTAACCGACTAGTAAAGTACTAAACGTTTAATAAATCATAGACTGTTAAATGGTTAAACAACTAGTCGCGCACATCCCTAATCGCAGTATCGTGATAATATTTTATCGTGACCCAATTATCGTGATACGTATTGTATTGCAACATTCTTGCCAATACTCACCCCTATCTGACGCCGTGTTCTAGGAAGACGCTACAATGCTAACACTTGTAAGATGGCATTATGCCGATACAGTTACCGGGAGTAGAAAAAAGAAACACGCTCAACACCAACTACTTCTCCCCGCTACTTTTAAGCAGCCTGGAGAAGTGAAAGCAAACAGAGCCAAAGATATTAGTAATTACTGAAGCAATCGGCATATACATAGCAACATCTATGTGCCCATATGCTTTAGTCTAGCAGCCTTCAAACGTTTATTAAACATGCTGGAGCCCCATTACAATGTTCCATCCCGGGCGCATATTAGCAATATGTCATATACAATCGCACAAGAGCCATGGTGCAGCATGAGTTGAGCTCTGCTGCTCTTATAATGAAGTTAAAGTTACTACTTGGCAAGCGTTACCTGACTTTATCTGCAACCTCATTCTATCCATACAAGAAAGTGTGTTTTCCTGTTTTTAATCTTTTTTATCATTATTATTATCATTATTTATGAACAACCCTGATGTGCAAGTTTTTATTCTGTTTTGTGCTTTTATAACAGGGAATGATTTTTGCTTTATATCAAATTGAATTGTAGCTTGCTCTGTTAAAACTAAATTTAAAAACAACAATCTAGTCTTATGCATTAGAGACCTATTGCCGTACCGAACGTGTCAGAAAGTGTTTGCAGCTCGCAGTGTTTTGTTTTCTGTAGGAACCGGGTCGAAATGGCTCTTTGAGTGGAAAAAGTTGCAGACCCCTGGCCTAGAGCATCCACAATGCCACGATTGGGTTCGCAATAGAACATGTTATCAAAGGCATGGTTGTTCGTCTGGTCTCAAGATATATATATATATATATATATACATATATATATATATATATGTGTGTGTGTGTGTATGGACCATATTTTCCGGACTATAAGTCGCAGTTTTTTTCCCCATAGTTTGGCCAGGGGTGCGACTTATACTCTGGAGCGACTTATGTGTGAAATTATCAACAGATAGTTGCAGTAGAACATGATTATTACTGTCATGGCTTGTTAGTGTTGACTTGTATTTATGATGTGTTGTCTCCCTCTGCAGACGCTTTAGCGTAATTGAATCCGTCCCCAATATTTCAAACTTGTCTTCTTATTGGCAGATTTAATCACGCCACCTCCAGTTCATAGTTCAAGTAGTCTGCTAAGTAACATGTTATCTTGACGTGTTTACAGCCATTTTACAGCTTGGTCAAGCTGCAGAGGGAGGCAAAACATCATAAATACAAGTCAGCACTAACAAGCCATGACAATTACCTCTATATTAATTTCACATGTTATTGTAACCCACATAAAGAAACATAAGATAAATCCTTAAAGCTGTTAAAATGCATGAATAATTTAAACGGTTAAAATCTAATATTTTGTTAAATAAATGTGAAATAATATGATAAAAAGACAATTTGACCGTCTATCAATCCATCTATACAAAATAGTGTACTGTTCCTTTAAATGCACCATGTTTGCATCATCAGCCAGCCGCGCACGTGCACACACACGCACGCACACACACAAACACACAGACGCACGGGGCGGAGGAGGAGGAAAGAAGAGGAGAAAAAAAAAGGAGGAAAATTACGACCGAATACAATCAATAGTTTGGGAGACTTGGAAACATTCTACATGGTCGGCGATAAATAAAATACTTATTTAATCGATCTGCGGCCGTTTTGGTGAGTTTAAAGTCTTGTAATGCTACATGTATGGATGTTAGCTACATGTTACCATCGTAGCTCGGTGGAAATGATGTGTACTAAGCGCACAATTTTATTATTTTGACTTATATGGACACATTTATTTACGTTACGGGACAGAGACAACTTGGATTCCGAGAGTGGGTGGAGCGACTTATGCTCCAGTGTGACTTATATATGTTTTTTTCTTCTTTATAATGCATTTTATGGCTCATGCGACTTGTACTCCGGAGCGACGTATAGTCCAGAAAATACGGTATGCTGTATTTTGTTGTTTTTACCACACTCAAAAAATATAAATAATTATAAAAAATACACTAATAAAAACTCAACTAAAACAAAGCATAGTAAAAACCGATGAAAACTAACAAATCAACTCTAAAACCTAATTTAAACTAACTGAATTTGAAAAACAAAAGTCAAGATGATATAAAAACTAACTATAATGAAATATACAAAACTATTATAACCTTACTCATAACGACACACCCCTTAAAGGCACAACACTACAGTTGTGACTTTGGTCTTTTCCCAATTTATACGAGTTGCAGTTTAGAAAAACTGTTTGTTTATTTACATTCCATTTGATTGTTTTATTGCATTAATGGAGTGCTATTTTGCTTTATTGAAAACATGTATCAAACACGTGTATTTTTTGGAGGAGCTGGAATGGATTAATGGTGTTTCATGGAGAAACTTAATTTGATATACGAGTAAATTGACCTAAGAGCTTGGTCACGCAATTAACTCACATTTAGTTACCACACGTTTCTGTAATCCTATATTTGACTGCATTTGATTGCCGATATCTGGGGTGAGCTCATCGACGCTGGTTCAAACTCAAAATGTACTTTTGGACCTGAAAAGACTTTCATTAATGCTAGGTGTGCCTTTTTCTTATCTTGAGTGTTGACAGATGTTTACTTTCTTTTTCTGTAGTGACAGATGAGGACACAGTTAAAAGGTATTATGCAAAGTTTGAAGAGATGTTCTTCCAGACATGTGAAAAAGAGCTGGCCAAGATTAACACATTTTATTCAGGTAATAAAATCATATATATATATATATATATATATATATATATATATATATATATATATATATATATATATATATATATATATATATATATATGGACATAAAATGTATGTAATGCAGGTTTCACAATAAGTCATAATCTGTCTGTTTTATTTTCCTCTGTCTAGAAAAACTGGCTGAGGCCCAGCGGAGATTTGCCACTCTACAAAATGAATTGCAGTCATCATTGGATGCCCAGAGGGAGATTGCAACGAATGGACGGGGTCTGCGAAGGAGGAAAACAGTGTTTACCCTATCACAGCAAGAGAGATGCAAACACAGGAATATAAAAGATCTTCAGCTGGCCTTCTCTGAGTTCTACCTCAGTCTGATCCTGTTGCAGAACTACCAGGTGTAGAAACACAAACAACACACCAACATATTTACGTTTCAGATTCCGTCACCGTTATTCTGATGTTCAATGGCTCCATCATAAAATGTAAATATTTTGTTTATGTTTGAACAAGGATAAAAACAAATAGTTTCAAAAGAGAAGGGCCATAAAATACTGAGAGTGGAACTCTTGAAGTGGAGCAGCATCTTTTCTGTGACACTTGTTAACTTTGATTATCTCATCACGTTCTCGCTTATCCTCACTGTTTTAAATAACTTCTTCCAGTCAAACCATCATAAAGACAGCTAGGGCTGAAACGAAACCTCAAGTAATTTGGGTACCTTAAAAGCAAACAAATAAATAAATAAAATTATCGAGTCATTTTTTCTGCCTGGGTTACCCGCTTATTTACATGTACACTGCCTAGAAGAAGTCAAGCTAACCACAGCAACAGTTGTGTATGGTATGCATGACAGTAACACACCGCCAACACGGTAAGAAGACCAAGTTCAAAATAAACATTACATTACCAAATAATATATGGAGATCAATGCCTAGGTACACTTTTATTTTGATGTTGTTCTGGCAGCTGACTTGACTTGTCTTCTAAATAGTTTGGGGCTTTTTGCCGTCACAAATTCCTGCTACTGACTTCAACAACACTAATGTGTCCAATCCCCAATTGATGCTGCTAAAAAAATGACCAAATTATGTTGACAATGAATTTGTATGGTGCCTGCTGTTAGCGTTTCGCAATGGCTCCAGCGTTAGCTCGCGCCAGCCAGCGTTGGCTTGCGCTATCCAGCAGTGTTCAATCGCTCCATGAGTGTGCCATGGGATTACTTTTTGAAGACAGTAGACCAGGGGTGCCCATTACGTCGAACGCGATCGACCGGTCGATCGCAAAGGCATCGTGGGTAGATCACCAGCCTATCATCTGTCCTCACTACTGTATTGCTACGTTCACACCAACTGCATTGGGAGTGTTTCTGGCAGTGCGTTTCAATTGGAGTCAATGTAGTTCGTGCGGGCGAGCGCGGTTGCGAGCGGGGTGGCGCGAATGATGCGTTTGAAGCGGTGGGACGTGGAGCGAAGCACCGGAAATCCACCCATTTGCTCCACTCGGCGCGTATAGACAAGTCACCTTTTTTGCCATTCCGCCTCGCGGCATCCAGTGAGCTTCGGGCATACTACGTCACACACAGCGTCCTCTTCACTCGGCGTCTTTTTTTTACAGACAGCAATATTGATAGCATTAGCATAGTGTGCAATAAGTTGACTTGTTTTATACGCGCCGAATGGAGCGAATGGGCGGATTGTTGCTGCTGCAAATCTGCTTTAGGCAGCTCCTGTCCTGTTTTTGCGTCCCTGGCTGATTCCATTCAGTGCAAGTCATCAGAGTAAGGTAATAACGAAACATTTTTGTTGTTGTATTGTGCTATATAGGTTGATGCAGTCAAGCAAGGTACACCAGCATATACGGTACATACAAAAATAATTCTCAATATATTTATAAATAATGTGTTTTGCATTTTTAGTAGGTGGTAGATCATTTTGATTCGGTCATCTCATAAGTAGCTCTCAGGCGTAAAAAGTGTGGGCACCCCTGCAGTAGACCTACACTTTGATGCTGACAACCTGACACAGTTGCAGTTCCAACTGATCACTTTTTAACAAACCCGGCAGGCATACTCAAATGTGCTGTTTAGGCTGGCAAAATCGCTACTCTGGTTCTGACGTCACTTGGTCTCATAGATCAAACTTTATCGGGAGAGATTTATCTACAGTAAGTTCTCACTAATGTTTCTAGCTCCTACAGCTAGGCACAGTTTAAATTTAAGTGTAAAATATTGATTATCTAAATGTGTTTTTTTTTCTTCTATATCTTTATCCACCCATCCATTATCCGAACCGCTTATTCTCACGAGGGTCCTGGCTGTCGTCGGGCAGTAGGCGGGGTACACCCTAAACTGGTAGCCAGCCAATTGTAGGGCACACAGGGACAAACAACCATTCACACTCACAATCATACCTAGGCACAATTTGGAGTGTCCAATGAACCTACCATGCATGTCTTTTGGAATGTGGGAGTAAACCGACCCGGAGAAAACCCACGCAGGCATGGGAAGAACATGCAAATTCCACACAGGAAGGCCGGGGCTGGACTCGAACCCATGACCTCTACACTGTGAGGTAGACGTGCTAACCAGGCGAGCACTGTGCTACCCTCTGTACTTTTTAATCAATTTCATTTAATCTTTTATTTTATCCGAATTTATTATTTTAATCAAAATTTCAGTAGGATATACACATACCAAATATTCAATCGCTTCAACCCTAAAGGCAGCACATGTCAAGGATTTAAGTGAAATTTTAACTTCATTAATTGCCATAAAAGAGCCAGTGGAAGTTAACCCTCATAATACTAGGTGAACTATACATTTCCGTACATATGGTATGTTAATATGTTCTTTTTTTGTTTGTTTGTTTGAAGATGCCTGAACTCAATTAGTTTGATGCCATCCACATATAGACAATCTAGCAATTCCAATGAAGTTGGGACGGTGTGTTAAACATAAGTAAAAACAGAATACAATGATTTGCAAATTCAACCTTTTTGAATTGACTACACTATAAAGACAATACGTTTAGTGTTCAAACTGATAAACTTTGTTTTTAGCAAATAATCCAAAAATTTGAATTTTAGGAAGGACGGACGACGGATAGATAGATAGGTAGATGATTAGATAGATAGGTAGATAGATAGATAGATAGATAGATAGATAGCATGAACAAAGAGACCAGTGAAGCACATGAATAGCAGTGGATTGAGTCTGTAACTGGCATATTCGAGATGTTCAATCCATACCACATGCTTTAGAATACTCCGGCATATTAATACCATTATAGATATTTGCTGCCCTAATTGTCACATCTCCTGTGAGACCAATATGGTCATGATCAATAACCTTGACTGACCTCTTTCCAGAAATCAGTTTCATTTTTATTTTGAAGCTTTTTTAGCAAGCTAATCTGCTCATTAAATTTTAATTTTTCATAATAAAACGGAGTGCATTTTTTTTTTTAATCTAGCATTTGCGAGCTTCTTATTATCTAATAATAATATTAAATGATTAGATAACACCCTGTCTTAGGTCTTCCTGCTATTGACCAGAGCCTAAAGGCCTGTCCAGCAGCAGCATGTTTCTCAGCCTTAAACTCATTCCACCCAGCCTTGACATTGGGTACCTTGCATTTATATTTATGAAAGTACAGTGGACGTATTAAGACGGCTCACAATATCATCATACATAGCACAGAGATTCTCAGCATGAAGTGCAACCTTACAGCTCACATCTGAGCACATTAATTCCTCCCTCGGCAATACAACATCATTAAGTAAGCTGTCATTCAATAAAAAGTATTCAGCCACATTCTCTTTCCTTAATTTTGCCCAATCCAATTTACTTAACGAAGCAGCCTTTGTATTGTTGACAATCTTGGGAATATTCTCAATATTTAGCTCAATACAAATGGAATATGATCAGAAGTCACAAATCCAGACATATCTCTGTACTTCTCACGAATCATGAGCATCAACTGTGCTCACAATATGGTCTAACCAAGATGCCGTGTGCCAAACTTTTATCAGGCAATAAGGCTGCACTTGATATGCCTTCACCTTTGCGGCATTTCACCTCCCGACCCAGTTTTTCAATCAAGTAATTACAAAGAGTGTTGGCATCCACATTGAGATCAAACTTGGTTGCAAATACACTCACCATCTTTGTTTTGTCAGCCAGTATATTGCTTTCAGTCCCTGTTCCAGTTATTCCGGATGTATTTCTCTCTTGCCTTGCTGGAGTTTTAAGTATGCGCAATATAGGGTGACGTTGGACAGAGGTATCGGACACTTGGTTCCTTCTGCGCCCCTCCTTCACTACCAAGCTTCACGCTTGGTTCTGTGTGTCTCCCGATATTGGGTCCACCGGCTCGGCTCGTTGTTTACCAGCGATCGCGCCAGGCACTGCTGTCACGTGCCCATTACCTCCAATGGGGATGTGGGGTGGCGTAATATCAAGAGAACTGGGTGTATCAGCCATAAATGCACCCAAGCTTGAGAATTTCTCCACGGCTGTCTATGGCATCAAGTGCAGCAGAGACATCGCGCAAAGTTTCACAAGCAGCTACCTGAGTGTTCATATTGGTTTTGAGGTGTTCAATGTCAGCGTTGATTCGCTGCATTCTTCTGAGGAGTGCCGACGTGTCCACGTGATTAAATGACACGGGAGGTAATTCATCCCGAAAATTGCCGATTCAATTCGTTCAGAGCGCAAGCTGCTGGTCACAAGTGAAATAATATCGTGTCCCAAGGTTCTCATTTGAATCACCATAAAATTCAGCAATTCAGCTTCAACTATAATTTTCCCATCTTGAGTTCGGTAGATATCCGGTTTAACTCTGAAAAATTCACGAGAAAGCTCCCCTGCGCCATCTTGTCATAATGAATACAACAAAACTCAGCGGCACTTGCTTACCTTCCAGCTTTGTATAGTCGTTCACCTCTGCTAATGAATGGCGCTTGAGTGAAGCCAACACTGGCAAATTTTACCATACTCCCTACTTAATTGTGGGTTTAGTGCAGAATGGCTTGCGTATATTTTGAGAAATAGGAACATAACAAAAGTTGGCTAATTTCACAATTGATGGATGGGGAGGCATTATGGAGATTTATTTGAATACCAACAATACAAAGTCAATTTTTTATATGTCCACTTTAAATTCTTTTGGTCTTACAAGACTCGAGTCCATTAACAATTATTTCTCTCACTCAATGCGTGTCTGCAGAACCTGAATTTCACAGGCTTCAGAAAGATCTTGAAGAAACATGACAAGATTTTGGATACATCCCGGGGTGCTTATTGGAGAGTTGCCCACGTTGAAGTCGCTCCATTCTACACTTGCAAGAAAATCACACAGCTCATATCTGAGACTGAGGTAAACAGATTTCATATAATCATAAGGACTGTAAATAAATGAGTGATTGCAAGGATTTTCAGTGGCAATGAATTAATCACGTGTTCATGCAGTTATGACCAAAACTTTTAAAAATGTCATCAAAGCTTAAAATCTGTATATTTTTTATCATCATGCTTTGGGAACACTGCACCTTAAATTCTAAATCAGTAATTCTTAAAAATGGGACGCTGTACGCATTTGTGACTCCTGAATGGCAGGACTGTAGCACAAGTCACATGTAAAAGGACAGCCAATAAGGAGGCCCAGTGTTTACAGATCACCCACATACAGATCTCTGTACGCATTTAACCATGTGTTTGCGCATACAAATCAATGTACACATTTGCAGATTTATGTCACACATTTGTGACTTCAGTTACGCATTTGTAGATTCTCAATACGCATTTGTGACTTAGGTCTCGGGTTGTCACGATACCAAATTTCTGTTTCGATGCTGATACCAATATGTATTTCGATACTTTTCGCAAACAGGTTTCGCAAAATGAAAGCTACACGCTTGATCACGGATATTCTCACATCAAACTGAAAATCTCGCAAAACCCCTCGAAATTAAACGTGACATCCGAGTACACGAACATGGCCGACAAATTGCCAGTATTGACGCTGACGCTCGGTAGGATTATTTTTAGTTGAAAAAAACGACACAAAAAGAAAAGGCGTTGGGCTCTGTTACACCATAACTTGATTTTGGATTCCCGCTGCGCTTCTTCGCTGTCCCGTCACCTCGCTTTCCGATCGGCTGCACGTCACTGTCAACCGGCTGCGTGCTCGTTTGTCCTCACACAGTGCTAAGTCGGACCAAAACTGTTTAACATGTTGAAGATCCCCGATTGGAGGTCGGAAGTCCTCCCAAGCGGTCGGGATCAGTCTGAGCACACCAGACATGACAGGATTGTGGCTCATTCGGGGTAAATCAGGCCGAATATGCTGCTATCTGAACCGGCTTTAAGGTAAACGCTGCCATTCCGTTCCATGGCTAGCCTACAGCTAAATTGACATTTGTATTTTCATGTTTAGTAGTCTGATTTTATTTTCATTCGTAACATGTAGGTGGAATTAAAACAATTAAAAAACTAAATAGAGACATGCATTAAAAACAGAAGTTTGTAGCCTAAATATTTGAACAGTCCATCTGATAAAAGATAGTTTCATTAAAGGTAAACAATTTTATAATTGCCCCCTTTTTTGATGTTATGAAAAAAGCATCAAGATCTACTGAATGGGTTGTTGTACTTGATTGTAAATTAATGTACTGTATAATTTGTAACCTGTTTCACAACAGAGCTGATTCAATATGAATGATTTTGAATTTTTTTACAACATAGTTGTATGCATTTCTTGCACTATTCTTTTTGTTGACTACTTAACTTGTCTGGCTACCTCAGTGAAAGCAAAAAAAGTTAACTAGTCTTTTTGTTAGTTACATTAAAATGTTAACAGTCATTATCATAGTGACAGTTGTAAGGCCAGATCTGCTTAGTGAAAGGTGACTGCGGTATTGTGAAACAAATAAAATATTTTCCTTTAATTATCTTTATATTAATATGGAACAGTTTTTCGTTAATAAATGATTGAAATTGACATTTCTAGGGTGCATGTATTTAAATCACATTATGTAGTTTACAAGGAGAAATATGGTGTGAATCAGTCAGTGTTGTTCGATGTCATTGAGTGCTGTAAGTAAGAAAAAAAACAAAAAAAATGATAACACAATTGATGTCATGTTTGCAAACATAAATGACATTGAGTAGTCTACAGAAACTCCTTCATTTTCTATGCCCCATTCAGTTAATGATAACTGGTTGAATGTTAGGCTGAGGTTTTAGCTGATTTTCCGTATTTTTTCCTACAGACAGCATTTGGTGGCCTCAAACAACACGGCTATGGATTGTTTCACACTGGTTTTCGCCTTTTGAAGGGTACTGGAAAAAACGGAAAATTGATCTTGAAAGTCCTTAAAAGGACACTTGGGTGAGCTTAACATTGGCACTAGTACTAAAATGCCCACCTCAAAAGACTCTGTAGTGATTTAAGGTCTTTTTTTGTGATTAGGTTTATGACAAATTTCCCCGCCCCAAAAAGGGGCGTGGCTTATGTTATGTTTTCGGTCTCAGCGGTCTACGTCATGCGAGGAAGGCATGCTTGGTAATATTGCTCGCTTTGTCAGTTCTGTTGTTTAAAACACTGACCGATCGCCACCAAAATGCAAATGCACATTACTACTCTTGTCCACTTCAACCTGTGAAAGTATAAAAGTGTTCTGCACAATAGTTTAGATTTATTGACATAAAACGTGATCTCATCATGATCACCTCCACAGAATCAAAAATACCGTGGCGATTGCTCCTCCACTTTCACAAGCTGAAGCGGACAAGAGCATGAATACGCACACGAACCCTGACTGGTTATATTTCGGACATTTAGCGACGCTAAACTCGTGTCTCAGGAGGGAGAGGGACGGCGGCTTGCAGCAGGTAGATTGGAGCCACCTGCTTCCCTCCCCGGCTAAAGGTATAATTGGGACGGCTAATAGCAGCAACTAGCTTCAGGCCGTTAAAACAACAGGCGTTAGCAAAACAAGATTAGCACCTTACTGTCCGCCCAGCGTGTGGAGGTGAAGATGAGCCTCTGTCTTCATGTCGCCTCGCAAGCAGTCGTGTGCGGTGTCCCTGCTTGCTTGCTTGCAGCCGTGACCTGCCTGAGTGAAGCGTCGTGAGAGTGACGAAAGCCCTCATCGAACAGCAAAATATCCTGACTGATGTTTAATGCCTCGTCCGTTCTAACCGTGATCAGCGAAGAGGCAGTGTTTTTTTTTGTTTTGTTTTTTAAGCAAAGAAGCAGTGTGTGCTTGTCCCAGCCTAAATCTATGTAGCTCTGCTGACTTCCACATTTCCTCATTCTCATATCAATCAGCCACGGAGAGGTTAATCCTCTTGATATGTTGAAGTGGGCATTAGTAGAGATGTCCACATAAAATTTGGTGCCAATTGATCGCCGTTTTTGGACGTTATAAGCAATAAAAGTACAATGATTTCCAATGGAGAGTTTGGAATTGGTTCCTCGCGTGACTCCGGCCGAACAAGGATAGAACGCTAGGGGGCGTGGCTATTCTCCTCATTAACAAGTCGCGTTATTCATGGAGTTACTTATTTACTAATTTCTCCAAAATTAATGGATAAAAGACAAAATGGCAACTCTTTTCATTTTCCTGATCAAAAAATATATAAAATGAACTTTTTAGTGAATACATGGCCACCCCGGCCCCACCGTCCCTTTAAAAAGTGCTTGAAAAGGTGTACGAATCCTGCAGGGAATTTCTGGAGGGAGATGTCTGCGCTGACAGTACAGGGGCCTAATAATGTTGCACACCCACTTTTCAGTTTTTTTATTTCTAAAAAGTTTAAATTTAGAATTTAATTCCACTTCACAATTGTGTTACACTTGGTGTTGATTCCTCACGAAAAAAAAAAATCTAATTTTATATCTTTGTAACCTGAAATGTGGGATAAGGTGAAAAAGTTCAAGCGGGCTGAATACTTTCGCAAGCCATCGTATATAAAATTAGACTTCTAAATCATGAAAAATCAAGACATTCTGTCCACTCTGATGGCTGTAGCTCAGTTGGTAGATAAGGTCATTCAGTGACTGAAGGGTCGGTGCCTGATTCCCGGCATGTTGGAGTGTCTTTGAGCAACGCACTGAACCGCACTTATCTTCCAGTGTGTGTGAATGGGTGAATGTGAGCTTCTGTAAAGTACTTTGGGTCATGTGACAGTGTAGAAAAGCACTATACAAGTGCACTCCATTTACTGTTTGCTATGTTGGCTATGATGCTGAAAACACATCCCACTCAACTTTCAACTATCAAATAAATTTGTGCGTACGGCTTATGTACGCCAGAGCTGGGCATTTTACTAAAAAATTGCGGTCCGTTTATTGGCTTCCGCTTAGAGCCGGGGTACCCTTCCGCCGTCTGTTTATCCGCCATTTTGTCCGGCCGGAAAAAATAGTACCCGCCCATGGGCCGGTCTGTCTGTGATTTTTTTTTAAACCGGCTTCCGTTAGCGTTTCCGACTACAAGCTACGACCAACTGCTGCTAAATCTTGATCCGTCTATCTGTCTAATTTCCCCCCAAAAAACAAAACAAAAAACGTCATATTCGAACAGATAATAGTTTTCCTATAATGCGGTTATTTTGTGTATCTACATCATTCTGCCCGAAGACCTTTCCAAAGCCTCACATGCACTTATTTTATTTTCAAACTTAAAACACCTAAAGATTTATTTAAAATGGCTTACTTTTGACAGGATCCCCACTTTTTACAGTTTACGCTGCTTGACGATGTTGTTAAGTTCTCCTGCGTTCGACTCCTCCATCTCCATTCTTCTTCGTCGTCTTTTTCTACTTGAGATGCATGTCATGTGTCGTGTTCTTTAATTGAACAAATAAAATCGTGGGACAGCTGTGAGCTTGTCGATAGCTTTTCGTTACTCCTGCTTGAATGCCACCAGCGCATCTACAATGCCTCACGTCAGGTCCATGACCAAAGATCGTCAGTTACCACAAAGATAATTCAGTATTAGTGTAGTGCTATTTCATTTACACCACAATGTGCATGCCCAATAAAAAACAAAAACACACACACACAAGGAGTGGTGAAATAAAAAACAATGTGAAACAACAATATATCATGACAAAGAAGCAGCAGGCTGGGAGCCTCTCTAGATGAGAACATGTCGCCGGCAGGAGGTGACATGTTATTCAAATCACTGTAACTCATGAACCGTTTAAGATAGCAACGTAATTCCAAAAGATTCTGAAAGCAGATACCTCATGCATTTCGGTAGCTGACTTTTTGTTTTTATGTGCTGGGTGGGGGAAGCACGGCGTCATAGTGCAAATTGACGAAGATGACATGTTTTTCATCTCACCGTAAATCATGAACCATTTGTGCTAGCAATGTAATTCCAACGGATTATGAAAGCAGAGAAGCGAAACTTTGTATTGATAACACGTACGCGTAAATAGACGAACGGGAAAAATCGGCTTCTGAGGGGCTTGTAGCTTAGTCCGACTATTTTTTTATGTTTCCCGTCAATCGTTTATCGCCTACAAAATGAGTGTCTGTCGTAAGCGGATAGGTCGGACCGTTCCATCACATATACCGGCATATACCGGCTTGCCCAGCTCTGGTATATGCCGACACATTCCTATTTGTTTGAGCGATGAAAATATATATGGTTAAAGCCTCTGCTGGCTGGAATATATACAAATAAATCATTGCAGGGTTTCTCCATGCCACGACAAGTGGCGCTAGCCACCATTTAGTTTGTGGACTAATAGGTTTCCAGACGGCACGGACTGGTGGCGGGCTCATCCAATGCATCGCCGCATTACTTGTCGGTGTGTCGGACTACATAAAAGACACTTGAAGGAATGTTAACCGTGCACATATGATTCAGCCTTTAGTTCACACTGTAGAATCTTGTTGCTGTCTTACAGGCATTGGTCACAACAGAGTTGGAAGGTGGTGACAGGCAGAAGGCCATGAAGAGACTGAGGGTCCCCCCCTTGGGAGCTGCACAGGTGAGACACGGACATCGATGATATACTGGTTACTCTGGGTAAGGCTACACAGCCCTGTGTGTGTGTGTGTGTGTGTGTGCGTGTGCGGGTGTGGGTGGGGGTGTGTGGGTGTGTGTGGGGGTGTGTGTGGGTGTGTGTGTGTGTGTGTGCGTGTGTGTGCGTGCGTGTGTTTTGACTGGTGCGTGTGTTTTGACTGGTTTTATTCCTATCTCACAGACCGATATTTCTTTGTAAGTATGGATACTTGTTCCTCTAAAACTCATGAAATTAAATGTGGGGTTCCTCAAGGTTCGATTTTAGGCCCCCTACTTTTTAATCTTTATATGCTTCCCCTCGGGGATGTCATCAGGGGACACGGCATCAGCTTTCACAGCTATGCTGATGACACGCAGCTGTATATTGCCGTGTCTCCTGATGACACAGGACCCATTGATACCCTTTTAAATTGCATTTTAGATATCAAGTCATGGATGGCAGATAATTTCCTACAGCTCAATCAGGACAAGACTGAGGTTTTAGTTATCGGTCCCGAAGGTCAGAGAGAGAAGCTTTTACCAAAACTACACATTTTTAATCCCTCACACTGTGTGAAGAACCTTGGCGTCATTTTTGACTCTGAGCTCAGTTTTATTCCTCATATTAAAAATGTAACCAAGATTGGTTTTTATCATCTTAAGAATATCACCAGAGTCCGCCCGTTTCTCTCTCAGGCTAACACGGAAGTGCTGATGCATGCCTTTATTTCCTGTCGTTTAGATTACTGTAATGCCCTGCTCTCTGGCCTCCCGAAAAAGAGCATTTCACCACTGCAACTACTGCAGAATTCAGCCGCTCGGGTGCTGACGAGAACCAGAGGGCGGGAGCACATTACGCCAGTTTTGAAATTGCTGCATTGGCTCCCTGTGTGTTTCAGGATCGATTTTAAAGTACTTTTATTAGTTTATAAATGTGTTAATGGTCTTGGGCCATCTTATTTATCTGATTTGCTTTTATCATACCAGCCCTCGCGGATCCTGAGGTCCTCTGGCGCCGGCCTTTTATTTATTCCAAGGGTGAGGACCAAAATGCATGGCGAGGCTGCATTCAGCCGTTTTGGTCCTCACCTTTGGAATAGCCTGCCAGAGGATGTCAGGTCTGCAAAGACTGTTGATATTTTTAAGAGGAAGCTCAAGACACACCTTTTTAGTTTGGCTTTCAACAACTTTTAAATAATTTATCTTTTCTTTTGATTGAAGATAATTCTATGTTTTGCTTTGAATGTTTTAAAGCACTTTGAGTTGCATTTTTATGTATGAAAAGTGCTATATAAATAAAATGTGAAATGAAATGAAATGTGTGTGTGTGTGTGTGTGTGTGTGTGTGTGTGTATGTATGTATGTATGTATGTATGTATGTATGTATATATATATATATATATATATATATATATATATATATATATATATATATATATATATATATAAATTAGGGCTGGGCGATATGACTGAAAAGTATATCACGATATAAGTGTTTCATATTGGTCCATATCGATATATATTGAATTTGTTTTCTTTTTTTAAACTATTTAAAATAATGACCTGAAGAAAAATACATTTAGGTTATTATATTTTAACATAATACTTAACCTTTAATAAGAGGACAATGTAGCTATGAAAGAGTGAAATAAACTGGTCGATATAAAGATGAAATAAACTCAGTTTTAAAGATAATGTGCTTGGAAGGGCTGATAAATGTTTGAAAAACTGTCACAATGTAAGTATTTCATATCAGTCAATATTGATAATTGATTTTGTTTTAAACCTTTTCTTTAAATAACAGTTAACTGTTTTTTGTACATCGTTATGTAGTGTAATGTGCAGTTTGTCCTCCATCAGTGCGTTGTAAATGCTTATTTGCATCAGACCTACCCCAAAACAGTTGTTCACACACATATATTAGCCTTCATTCAATGTTCATCCAATGTAAGTGAACGAATACTCTCTTGCACTGCATACATAATCGTTGACCAACCGTCTTAGGACTAATAAAACTAAGAAGGCCTTTATTGATCCCACAGTGGGGAAATTTTCAGTGTTACAGCAGCAAAGATATAGGTCACACAGGGACGGCGGCATAATGTAGCCATTAATGTATAACATTAACGGCAAACATTCAGGATCAAACCTATGTAAATATACGCAGTAACTATGTGTATATACACATGTATATACACACCAACATACATCTACATAAAAAGTATGAGGAACACTCATTTTAGCCTGTACATAGTACAGAGGAAAAATACTCTAAGTGAGTGACAGTGCTGCAGTGAAATGTAAGGAACAGCATTGGATAAAAATAAAACTAGACTAACAGCAGTGGGGAATGTTGAGTATTGCACGGTATTACAGTAGTGGGGAATGTTGGCTATTGCACGATATCACAGTAGTGGGGAATGTTGGCTATTGCACGATATAACAGTAGTGGGGAATGTTGGGTATTGCACGATATAAGCTCAGGTGCACGACTGCACAATTGCACTAATGTCCGCCAGTTTGTAGAGACTACACAATGTTCTTGTTAAAGAGTCTGACAGCAGCAGGAAAGAAGGAGCGGCGGAATCTCTCCTTTTCACAGCGAGGGTGTAACAGTCTGTCACTGAAGGAGATGTGGAGTGCTGTTAGGGTGCCCTGGAGGGGGTGGGCCGGGTTGTCCAGCATTGATGACAGCTTGGCCATCATCCTCCTGTCCCCCACTGAGTCCACAGAGTCCGGGGAGCAGCCCAGGACAGAACCGGCCCTCCTGATAAGTTTGTCCTGCCGCTTCTTGTCCCGGGCCAAGATGCCGCCTGCCCAGGTGACCACTCCCTGGAAAATGACCGATGCAACCACCGAGTCATAAAAGTTCCTGAGGAGTGTCCCCTGAACCCCAAAAGACCTCAGTCTCCTGAGTAGGAAGAGTCTGCTCTGACTCTTCCTATAGAGGGCGTCTGTGTTGTTGCTCCAGTCCAGTTTATTGTTCAGATAAACACCCAGGTACTTGTAAGTTGAGACTCTCTCAACATCTGTTCCCCGGATATTCACTGGTGCAGGTGCAGAGTGATGGCGCCAACAGAAATCCACCACCATCTCTTTGGATTTCCCCGCATTGATCAGGAGGCGGCTCTGCTGGCAACAGTCCACAAAACCCTGAGTAAGTTCTCTGTACTCCCGATCATCTGCGCCTGTGATGAGGCCGACAATCGTAGAGTCGTCAGAGAACTTCTGCAGGTGACAGGTAGGGGTGCTTTAGTTGAAATCCGAGGTGTCGAGGGTGAACAGGAAGAGAGCCAAGACAGTTCCCTGCGGGGCCCCCGTGCTGCAAAGGAGCACGTCAGACACACGCTGTGTCCTCACATACTGTGGCCGGTTTGTGAGGTAGTCCTGGATCCATGTGGTGAGGTGGTGGGCCACTCCCGCCCGCTCCATCACCCAATAGGGTGGGCTTGATGGTGTTGAAAGCACTGGAGAAATCAAAGAACATGATCCTCACAGTGCTCCCTGCCTTCTCCAGGTGGGAGAGTGAAGTATGGAGGAGGTAGATGATGGCATCATCCACACTGATGCCATGCTAGTATGCGAACTCGAGTGGGTCCATTGAGGAGCTCACCAGGGGGCGCAGGTGGACGAGGACCAGTCTCTCCAGGGTCTTCATCAGGTGAGACGTCAGCTCCACTGGTCTGAAGCTGTTGAGCTCCTTCGGGTGGGGGGTCTTTGGCACCGGGACCGGGATGTTTTCCACAGCTGGGGGACTCTGCCCAGCTTCAGGCTCAGGTTGAACATGTGCTGGACAATCCCACACAGCTGGTCTGCGCAGGATTTGAGGAGCTGGGGGCTGATGCCATCTGGACCCGCTGCCTTCCTCGCCTTCATCTTCTTCAGGTGGTTCTTCACCTGAGATGTTGTGAAGGCCAAGGCTGGGCAGGAGGGAGTGGTGGCTGTCTGGTGTAGCTGGGAGCTGGAGACTGGAGAAAAGAGGGGAGAGGGTGACACACCCAGCAGGAGGAGTAGGTGGAGGATGCAGCAGGAGAGACTGAGTGGGGGCAGGCATCTGATCGAACCTATTGAAAAAGAGGTTCAGCTCATTTGCCCACTGCAAGTCCCCCCCAGTCCGGGTCTTGGATTGTCCGTGGCCTGAAATGGCCCCTCCAGACTCCCCTGGCATTATTCTGCAGCAAATGCTTCTGCAGCAGCTGCCCCTCCATCCTCTTCCTGTAGGACCTTTTCCCCTCTCTGATCCTCCTCCTCAGCTGGCGCTGCACAATTTTCCGCTCCTCTTTGTTGCCTGACGCAAAAGCCCTCTTCTTCTCCTTCAGGAGAGCTTTTATGTCTGGTGTGATCCAGGGTTTGTTGTTGGAGAAACACCTTATTGTCCTGGTGGGTATGGTGTTCTCCATGCAGAAATGTATATAGTCTGTAACAGTGTCCGTTAGACTACTAATGTCTTCCCCGTGAGCATCGCTGAATACTTCCCACACAGTTGTGCTGAAGCAGTCCTTTAAGGCCTCCTCGGCCTCTCCAGGCCATCTATGAACCGTGTGGGTCACAGCTGGCTGCCTGCGGACCAGAGTATTGTACACAGACTGGAGAGCCACCAGGTTGTGATCAGCTTTGCCCAGAGGGGGGAGGGGCAGTGATGTGTATGCCTCCTTGGTGTTGGCATAGAAAAGGTCCAGTGTTTTATTGTCCCTGGTGTGGCAGGTGACATACTGTGTGAATGAAGGCAGAGAGGAGGAAGGGGAGGCATGATTGAAGTCACCAGAGATGAGTAGCACATTTGGGTGCTGTGTTTGTAGCCTGCTCACGGCTGCAGTCAAGACATCACAGGCTGTGTCGCCGCTGGCAGCGGGGGGGACGTAGACGGTCACCGCGATCACATGACTAAACTCTCGCGAGATGTAGAATGGCCTCGTGCCAACAGCTAGCAGCTCAATATCCCTGCTGCAAAGCTGCTCCTTAATCGTGATGTGCCCAGGATTACACCATCTATCGTTCACAAACACAGCCAGCCCTCCTCCTTTCCTCTTACCACTCTCCAGCGTCCTGTCCGTGCGTATGATTTGGAAGCCGTCCAATTCTACGACCGCGTTCGGCGTTAGCGCTGTTAGCCACGACTCCGTGAATAGCATCAGGCTAGCCTCCCGGAAGTCCCTCTCATGCCGGGTAAGCGCCGCTAGCTCGTCCATCTTGTTGGGGAGAGATCTAACATTCCCCATGATAACAGACGGGAGGACGGGATGGTATCGTCTCCTCGTTTCCCGGCGTTTAACCCCTGCACGAGATCCCCGTCTCTTCCTCCTCAGCTCACGGGAGGTATCGGGTCTCGCCCCTGGAGCCGGCGCGGGGTTAGCATGGAGTGCTAACAGCTGATTCCGGCTGTAAACAATGGGGGCGCGGCTCCGAGCCAAGTCGCCGGACACGATCGCGCAAAAAATAGCCACCAGCAGCAGCAAGAATACTGCAGTTTGGGTGTCCATTGCTACGCAAGTTTACGACTATCAACAATGTGAAAAAGGTATGGGTTAGAGTAATAGTATGGTACAAAAACACACGAAAAGGCTCACCGGTGAGCCGGAGCTGCTGTAGCGGGCTGCCACTCGCGCGGCGCCGGAACGGGACTAATTTATCTTTTTAGCGGACTCATTATTGCAATAGTCCATTCATATTTCACTTGCTTGATTTTACCTTCAGTGCGATGCCGTTGTCTAACTACTGCTAGCATGTCAAAGACAAGAACTCCTCTACTTGTACACCATGGCTCCATCCAAAGGTTTTAAAGGGGTTATCATGCATAATATAATTTAATTGTAATAGTTGTACTGAGTCGAGTGGTCATTTATTTGAGCAAAGTTATGGCGCTCGCTCGATGGACGCGAGCATAGCGCATGTCTGCCGGGCCCGCGAGCATTGCGCACGGCCGCCGGCCCACGAGCATGCTCCGTTGATTTAACAGCTTCTTCTTGTTGGTTTAAATGCTTCTTCTTTGTTGGTTTAAAAGCTGTATATATATATATATATGTATATATATATATATATATATATGTATATATATATATATATATATGTATATATATATATATATATATGTATATATATATATATATATGTATATATATATATATATATGTATATATGTATATATATATATATATATATATATATATATATGTGTATATATATATGTATATATATGTATTTGTATATATATGTATATATATATGTGTATATATATATGTATATATATGTATATATATATATGTATATGTATATATATATGTGTATATATATATGTATATGTATATATATATGTGTATATATATATGTATATATATGTATATATATATATATATATATATATGTATATATATGTATATATATATATATATGTATATATATGTATATATATATGTATATATGTTCGGTTCGGTCCACTTATTAGTGCGAGCTTATGCACGGACGCTGACTGTTGCATGCCGGAGACGATGCACAAAAGAGAGAGCCAGAGCTCGAAGGTCCCCGCGTACACTGCGATCTCCTGTTTGGGAACATTCTCGCTTTCCTGTTCCACATCGCCGATGGGAAAAGGTGCGTGGATAAGTCCGAAAGTTATGTGCCGACATTGCTACATGAGATCGGCGGCTATGTTGCGGCTAGCACGTCTAACATGCACGGCATCATCCGACTGTGAATGTTTCTTAGACGAGGAAGCAAGCAGTGTTTTTAGCCCAAAACGTCAAACTTAAATAGCGAGATTTATCATATTGTAGCGTCTTCCAGGAACACGTAGTTTAATTATCACGTTTTTATTAATCCAAGTACAACTGCTCGCGCTCTTCTTTCTTCGCTGCTCCACTTGCTTGCTGTGGAGCAACACAGATAACCCAATTCGTTACAATATGCTGTTGAACATTCAAAGATTTCAATGCCTAAAAAGTGTATACAATTTCATAAAGACTTAAAAAAAAATGTTCATTATAAAAAGAGTTTTAATATAGTTAGCGATAATTAGGGCCGAGCAGCGACCGCTGGAAGGTTCCTATTTTCTTTTTAGAAATTATTATTATTATTATTATTATTATTAGGGCCTGAGCAGCGACTGCTGCGAGGTTCCTATTGGTTTTGTAGAAATTATTATTAGGGCCCGAGCAGCGACCGCTTTTGAATGTCCAATTTTGGACCATTTTTGGACTTTTACAGGGTGCATACTTTCGCACTCATATCCCAGAGGATTCATCCGATTGACTTCAAACTTCGGATATATCATCTCAAGACCTGGGGCAAATTCTGATAATTCAACGTGACAAAAAATACAGTTTTAACTTTACTCAGATCATCCAAACTTTTCAAAATTTTCCATATTTGATGATATCCAAAGGCTGAAGACATCTATGAACTTATTTTTCATTGTGGTGGTCGCATCACCTAGTGGCTGAAGGAAGTACATGTTTTTTTCTTTGATGTTTTTATCCTAGCAGGTTAACCGGGTCTACCTCATCTTTGCTCGGAACAGTGTTTAGGACTTCCTAATATTAAAATACGAAATTTGTGATTTTTTCGTGAAATGCTGTTGCCATGGCAACAAGCAGTTCGCCAAATAAACAATGCTCATTTTGAGGGTCTGAACATGCTCGAAATCGCACGAAACTTTGCACATACATAAGGCCTGCCGAAATCACCAATAGTTTTTTATTTTTTATTTTTTTGTAATTTGTAAAAAATGGATCACTAGCGCCCCTAGAAATATTCAATTCAGCCCCAGTTGTACGTTTCTTCGAGATCTACAAAAAATTGCTGCTACATGTAACAGTTCAAGGCCTACAAAAAAGTCTCTTGGAGCCATATGCTAAACCGAACAGGAAGTCGGCCATTTTGAATTAAGTTTAAAGTATGAATTTTCTCTGATTAAAATAGCTGCTGGAACTTGACCCACATGATAATTTCTTCTAAATATTTACTGACAATTGATAAAAGTCCAATCCTGAAGACATCTACGAACTTATTTTTCATCGTATTGGTAGCGCCACCTACTGGCTACAGGAAGTACATGTTTTATTCTTTGATCCTTTTCTCCTCGCAAGTTAACCAGGTCAACCTCAGAATTGCTCGGAAGACTCTGTAGACCTTCCTGATGTTAAAATACGATATTTGTGATTTTACGTTAAAAGCTGTCGCCATGGCTACGGGCAGTTGACAAATAAAACTACGCCGATTTTAACGGTCTAAACATGCATGAAATCTCACAAAACTTTGCATAAACATCAGGCCTGGTAAAATCATCTTTATTTTTTTGTTTTACGTCGCAAATGTTTAAAAAATGGCTCACTAGCGCCCCCTAAAATATTTTTAAAAATCAGCCCCGGTTGTACGTTTCACCTATATCTACAAAAATTTGGTGGTATATCTATCAGGTCAAGACCTACAAAAAAGTCTCTTGGAGCCAAGTGCTAAACATAACAGGAAGTCCGCCATTTTGAATTTACTTTACAATTCGGCATCACATTGACTTTAAAAGCAGCTGTAATGTGATCCACATGATAATATCTTATCAAAATTTGACATTTTTGATGAGAGTCTATACCTGAAGACATCTACGAACTAACTTTTCATCGTAGTGGGAGCGCCATCTACTGACTAAATGAAGTACATGTTTTATTCTTTCATTCTCCTGGCAGGTTAGCCAGATCTCCCTCATATTTGCGCGGAAGAGTTTTTATGCCTTCATGATGTTAAAACACAAAGTTTGAGATCTATCACAAAAAGCTGTTGCCATAGTCACGCCCAGTTTGCCAATAACACAATGCTGATTTTGAGAATGTAAACATGCACGAAAACTCATGAAATTTGCACACACAGAAGGCCTGGTAAATTAATCAATAATTAATTATTCAATTGTGCAATTTTAAAAGATGCACAATTGTGCCTCGAGCCCTAATTACCGCCCGTTAACGCGGTAACAGCACTAATATATATATATTATATTTATATATATATATATATATATATATATATATATATATATATACCCATATATATATATATATATATATATATTCTGCAAAGCAATAATGCCATACTACTTTTTATGGTTCAGATACAGTTCATGAAGTAGAAGTGAAGATGAAGTACTACCTTTATGATTTATGTCAATAATTCCTTCTTGTTTTTGTTTTTTTTTTCATCTGTTTTTTGTGTTCCTCATAGCGTTTCTTTCTTCTTACAGCCGGCTCCTGCTTGGACCACCTTTAGAGTTGGGCTTTACTGTGGAGTTTTCCTAGTCTTAATGGTCACTGTCACTATTACAGGTATGACACACACAATTTGAAAGTACTGTATTTGTTGCAGTGCTTTGTAGTATTTTAAAGAAGGTATGAACATACACTCCTTGAATTGTTTTAACACCCTTGGTTTTGATTGTTTTTGAATAGTTATAAAGCATGCCTCATTCTGGCTATGCACAATTTCATCCCCCGTGCCCCAAATAATCTTAAAGTAACATAATTACAATTGCACTATTGATGTTTGCTGGGTTATTACATTGATTATATACCTTACCAATGTCAATGGTTCCATGTTACTTTTGTGTTGACACTGAAAATACATACTTGGTGCATATTTGGATCGTTTTTGGAAATTCTGCTCGTCGTGTCTGTCCTCCTGGCCAAAAAGGGATAGGACAATTTAGATGGTTATCAGCGTAAAGTTCAAAACCCCAGTATCGTGATGGGTTGGGAGTGTGGAACTTGCACATCTGTGAAGGTGTCATTAATGCTCAAAGGTACATGAGTACAGGTTTGGGATCAACCAGAGAATGGAAGTATGGATGGGTGCCATCCAGGCAGCGTCTTTTTCAAGGACGTACCTGCATATGTCAACGAAACAATATCAAACCCCATTCTGTACATATCTTAAAACAGCGTGGCTTCATAGTAAAAGACTGCAAGTGCTAGACTGGTCTGCCAGCAGTCAAGACCGGTCTCCAAATGAAAATGTTTGGCGCATTATGAATGGCAAAATATGACAACGGAGACTCCAGACCGGTGAGCAACTGAAGTTTTACAATAAGCAAGAATAGGAAAGAATTCCAATTGCAAAGCTTTGAAATCGTGTCTTCAGTTCCCAGTTTTAACAATCAGTTAAAACATTGATTGTTGTTAAAAGGAAAGGTGATGTAACACAATCTTAAACATGCCCCGTCTCAGCTTTTTTGGAATGTGTTGCAGTCATCAAATTAAAAATAAAGAAGTGAATATTAGCAAAAGATTTATCTGTTTGATCATTAATTATCTTGTCGTTGTAGTGTAGGATTTTAATTTGCAAATCATTATTTGTTTTACACAATGTCCATACTTCATTAGAATTGCGGTCTTTACAAATAGAAACGCTAATTATCAATTATTCTAATAACAAAAGAAAGGGAAGGATTTTTTTTTGGGGGGGTGGTTAGTCATACACAGTACACAACTGGCAGTCCACCACTACGCAATGACGCGAGTACAGAGGCCTCATGAGGAGATCAAAAAATGATTCTATTTGAATTTGATATTCATGGCTTGTTTGTAAAAATTGTGAGGAAGGGAATGACAACATGCAATTCAAAGGTGAAAGAGCGATAAAACAATGACATCTAACTTCATCTGTCAATATGAAACTAGCGGTGCAAGTAAGCTATGGCAACTTAAAACTTTAGTTGGTACTGTATCTGGTTGGATATAAATTAATCATGCAAGGGTAAAATTCTTTTTTTTTTCTTTTCGCAGCAGTTTTACGAATCAATGACTTAATTTGAGGAACAACATCCTAACTGTGCAGCATTTTTTATTTTTTTTGCAGGTTAATCTCAGGGACCTGAAACAAGGACTTTATTAATATAAATATGAAAATATAATTAACTAGAGAATGCAATTTCTGGAGAAAATGCATGTGAAGGCTCAAATGCTGATTGAAAAGTTGTGGATTAATATCGAATGATGAGACGGGATGAGAATGTGTAGTGTACCTAATGATCTTTCCAAGATGGCCGTCACTCTAGGGAGTCCTAGTGACGAGAATCCAGGGTGTGCCTAATGTTCTGTCCAAGATGGCCGTCCGTCCCATTGGGGAAGACTCGGGGCAATAATGTAGGGTGTACATATTGTTCTGTCCAAGACGGCCACCCCACTGGGGAAGCCACGGGACGATAATGCAGGCTGTGCCTAATGTTTTGGCTAGTATGGCTGCCCCACTGAGGAGGACAAGGTACAAGAATCCGAAGTGTACCTAATGCTTTGACCAATACTGTGTAATATGGTCACCCCACTTGGGGAGGCTTACAGACTAGGATTCAGTGTGTACCTAATATTGTGGCCAATTTGGCTACCCCATTGGGTGCATTGGGTACACAAGCTGAACAATTTAGAGTTGAAACGGTTTAAAAAATGTAGAAATTAAAGGAGGAAAAAAAGGTAATTTTGGAATTTCTTTGTATGTATTTTAAGAGTGAAAATGTAGAATTTTTGGTAAGTGGGAATTTTTGGCGGGCAGCACGATGATAGACTGGTTAGTACGTCCGCCTCACAGTGCAGAGTCCGCGGGTTCAAATCCGGCCAAGGCCTTCCTGTGTGGAGTTTACCTGTTTCTCCCCCGTGCCTGCGTGGGTTTTCTCCAGGTACTCCGGTTTCCTACCACATTCCAAAAACATTCATGGTAGGTTAATTGGACACTCTAAATCAGGGGTGCTCAATTCCCATCCTCAAGAGCCCCTATCCAGCCTGTTTTTCATCTCTCCCTGCCGACAACACACCTGATTCAAATGTTCATGATTGTTATCAGGCTTGTGCAAAGCTTGCTGATTCAGCCACGGCTCAATCGTCTCATTTTTTACACGCGGTTATGACGTGACATAATCTTTACTGACGTCTCCATGAAATGAGATCGAAAAGCGAAAATATTTATTTTAATTTTTCAGTGAAATAGTGCTCTTTTTTCCACTGTATTTTTAAATTCAGGCAGTTTTGTTTGCTGGATGGATAATTTAAGTGCAGCTTTTTAATTCATTTGAAAGAGACCTTCAACTTCGTGCTTTTTTGTAAGAGTTCAAAATGTGTTCATTCATTAAATAAATTGGATTTCATAAGCAACACACTATTTTCCAAGAGTAAAGATGTGTATACATATAGTGCTGTCAAGCGATTAAAATATGTAATCGTACTTAATCACATTTTTCATAGTTAACTCGTAGTTAATCGCATATTTTGTTTATTGTAAAAAAAATCCATTGATTTTTCCGTCCCATTATTTTTTTGAATTTTAATACCCCTAACATGAATAAGAGGATTGATTTTCTTATGCAAATACTTTATTTAAAGGGAAGTCAACCCAAACATATTTTTTTCAAGAATGTTTTATGCAGGCCCACTACTTGAAACAAGGCATTCTGATAATTATTGCGTTTGTGGAATAAGCGTTAATCCACCTGTTTTTAGCCATCACTGGGGGCAGCCATTTTATCACGTCTGTGGACTGAAAATAACATCACAGTTGCTCAGGTAACAACCAATCACAGCTCACCTGTTTTCTTAAACTGAGCCACGATTGGTCGTTATTTGAGCCCTCAGGGCATCTGTGATGTCATTTTCAGTTGACAGATGTGATAAAATGGCCGACCCCTGAGATGGCTAGATTTTGCTGCTTGACTCAAATTCCACAAACACAATATTAATCAGAATGCCTTGTTTCAACTAGGGGGCCTACATAGAACATATTCTTGAAAAAAAATGTTTGGGTTGACTTCCCTCTTCAATTGAAAAAAGAAGCATTGGATTCAACCCTCACAAACCGCCCCTCAGCCCTTTCAAACACACACACACACCTACACGCACACACCCACGCACGCACCCACACGCGTCCGCGCATGCACACACCCACACACACACAATCATTTACATTAGTGTTGTTCTGACAGATATGTTTATTTCGTCTTGAGAGCGACTTGTTGTTCAAGCGCCGCTTGGATTTAAGACTATACGAGAGCAGTCATTTGTACGCACGTCATTTTTTATTGCACTCTGTCAATGACTTCGACTAAAAAGATTATTACTTGCTGCTCGAGTGTCTTTTAAAGGTATTTTGTTTATCAAAATTCTGTTGTGGTTATATTTTAATGTAAATAGTGTTAGATAAATGAACAAGAAACAGGTGGCGTACCGCTGAGATTGTCCCGTGCGGCTCTCGATCGCGCTGCATGGTTCCTGCTGTTATAAAATACAGCTGCTTTGGAGCAAACGGCATATTATTTTGTATTCATTATTTTTCGAAAATGCTGCAATATTGTTTTGTGAGTATATATTTCTTTATGTATATTGTGCTTAAGTATTTATTCCCTTTTGATTTGGCTTGGTACGGCGCTAAAAAGAAACGAGAGAGAGAGAGGTGAATTAAGGCGAGACTGTTCACGTCTGACTCACAAGACTCAACAAAACACTGTCCTGCCATGTCAGTTCTCTTTAGCAAGGCAGATGCCAGAAGAAATACATATTCAAACCTATATTGTAACCCGCCATACTACGGCCTCCAAAGATAAGGAAGAACAACTTTTAAGCATTACAATACCGTCGCGACTATCACCGCGGGGCAGGGGCACTCAGCCGTGCATTTGTCAGATGAGAAATGCATCCTCATCGTCAATATTTTGAAGCAGATGTAACACCTCCTCTACTCTAAAGCTTTTTTTTTTTTAATATACATGTACTCTAAAGCTTTTTTTTTTTAAATATACGTGTATTGATCATGGTGACCAGCAGCCTTTATCAATGCAGCCGCTGGTTGCTATGGAAACCTTAATCACGTGATCCAAAAAATTGACAGGGTCAAAAGGGCGTTGGATTAACGCTGAGAATAACGCGCTAAATTGACAAACATCAGCACTCACAACCACACCTAGGGGCAATTTAGAGTCTCCAATCAACATGTTTTTGGAATGTGGGAGGAAACCGGAGTACCCGGAGTAAACCCGCACGGGGAGAACATGCATATATATATATATATATATATATATATATATATATATATATATATATATATATATATATATATATATATATATATATATATATATATATATATATGTATATATATGTATATATATGTATATATATATATATATATATATATATATATATATGTATATATATATATGTATATATATATATGTATATATATATATATATGTATATATATATATGTATATATATATATGTATATATATATATATATATATATATATATATATATATATATATATGTATATATATATATATATATATATATATATATATATATGTATATATATATATATATATGTATATATATATATATATATGTATATATATATATATATATATATGTATGTATATATATATATATATATATATATATGTATGTATATATATATATATATATACATATTAATACATATATATGTATATACATATTAATACATATATATATGACACACATATGCATAGGAAGATATACTGTATATACATCTTCATTTGAGATGTCACAAAGTGTTTGTAGCTAAATCCATACACCTTTTTTCAGGAGCTGTCATGTTTCCCATCGCTGACGTTTGGCCAATGATCAGAATCTACAGAGGAGGCTTCCTGTTAATAGAATTCCTGTTCCTCTTAGGTAAACACAAACACACACACAGTGTGTATATATATATATATATATATATATATATATATATATATATATATATACACTGTATACCGTATACCCACTTTTCCCTTTCAATTATTCACCAGATTTTACTGTTTAAATTATTACAAACAAATTGCACAGATAAAATAACCTTACAAAGATTTGTGCTATTGTTTGTGTGTGAATTTATTTTGAGTGGTGAAAAATGGCTACCACGACCACCTCTTCTTTGTGACATGCTAACACACCCATGTAATTAAGGCCTTGTCTACACGTAGCCGAGGTTTTTTAACAACCGTATATCCCCCCCTAGACTGTGTTGGAATACGCATAAAAAATACGCATCCACACGAAACCGCGGAAGTGCGTTTTCAAACGCATGCCAAGCCTCTGGGTGGCAGTAGTTAGCCAAATACTGTCCATTTAGAAGGAACTTCCGTCCTTTGACGTCACTTTTATGAAACCAGAAACACGGCGCCAAACTCGTTTGGGAGAACCGACAAGAGGTCAGAATTGCTTTTAAACCTTTCAACGAGAATTAATGGTTGGTTGGGGACAAATAAGTAAGCAAAAAGCCCATCGAGAATGGCTATAACCAACGCAGCGCCGCGAGAATCCATTTTGTCTCGCATGAAAACACAAGTCGCGCAATGACGTCAAAGCATTGTTGTCACACCGTGACGACGTAAATCTCCGGGTGTAACCGTCCACAGCAAAACGCTAATCCGGAGATATCCGCAAATCTCCACTGCGGCCGGAGTTTTGCGTTTTCACTGAAAAAACTCCGGGGACGTGTGGATAATAGGGCTAACCGCAGGCTTATTTCCGGTGTTTTCAAAAACCCCGGCTACGTGTAGACAGAGCCTAAGAGCCCTTTACACCCTGAAAATGCATCAATTTTAAAAACAATGTTGACCAATAAACTCTCAGGTCATGTTTTGCACAATATACGTAATCTTACTGTAAATGTCACACTGAGGCGACTGTTGATTTATTTGAACAGAGATAAGCTACAATTTATTCAAGTTGCCACTTGTTGTTAAAAGGGTTGGCTCACCTGCCTCCATAAAGCTGTCGTATCTCAAGTTTAAGATCACGAATCAAAGCAAAAAAAAAATTGACTGTTGGACATCTGATCTACAAAAACTCAAGTCAGGTCCCTCCTATCTCAAAGGCACCACTGTATTAAAAAAAAAAAAAAAAAAAAAAAAAATTCAGAATATCTCAGCGTATGTTAACAACTAAACAACAGTGTGTCTGTTTTTACAACATTTCCTGTTCGCACTGCACTGGCTGCCTTTGATTTCTCTCCTCACCCCTTGGCTGCCCCACACACACCCATATGCTCCATGCACAATGCTGCTGTTTTGTGTCAAATGGGTCAAATTCTGATAGACGCAATTGGTCTGTATCCGGCATGTGGATATATACACTATTCAAATGACAAATAAAACTGTGAGGAGGCGTGTTGGGGAAGTGGACGACCCAGGCGCAGAAATGAAGAAAAGCAGGTGGAGTGAGCAAAAGTTTACTAAAGGGCTCCTGGAGGGGGGGGCGCGTTAAGAGGCTGGCAACAGCGATGCAGGCAGGCCGGGAGGCGGGCGAGCATAGAGGGTCGAAGAATGAAGTAGGATGACTTGGAGCGAAGACGATCTGGCAAGTGGTCTGCATCCCAGAACCGCTTAAGTAGGCGCTGCCTTAATTGGAAGGAATGGATCACAGCTGCTGCCAATCCCCACGTACCTGCTCCCGGATGCACAGGCACACACATACACACACACACCTCAGGGCGCTGAGGCAGCGGCCCTGACAAAAACTGCCACGAAGTTGCATGTTCAATTACATTTTTATGTGGTCATGATCTCGGATGCATTTAATTGCTCAGTTCTTAAAGAACTGATTTTATTATTAGATGCTGTTGAGTAGCCTCATTGACATAATGCTAGTAAGGTGCATCAATAGTTATATCTTTGAGTCTTCTCACATGTATTTTCTTGTTTCTTAATTATGTTGTAGGTATTAACACCTATGGATGGAGGCAAGCAGGAGTCAACCATGTGCTTATATTTGAACTCAATCCCAGAAATAACCTATCCCATCAACATCTGTTTGAGGTTTGAACAAACACACATGTTTGATAAATGCCCCGATTGGGATTGAAGGGGAAATCAACAACAAAATTTTCTTGACAACAAAATGTTCTATGTGCCTCCACTAGTCTTAACACAACATTCTGCTTAATATTGCGTCTGTGGAATATGAGCAAAATCCACCTATATTTATCCATCTCAGGGGCTGGCCATTTTGCCACTTTCTGTCAACTGAAAATGAGTCATGTCAAATTTATTTATATAGCCCTTAAAGGGGAAGTCAACGCAAACATTTTTTTTCAAGAATATGTTCTATACAAGCCCACTAGTTGAAACAGGGCATTCTGATAAAAATTGCGTGTGTGGAATAAGTGTTAATCCACTTGTTATTAGCAATCTCTGGGGGCAGCCATTTTGTCTTCTCTCGACTGAAAATGACATCACAACTGCTCACAATGACCAATCACGGCTCAGATTCAGAAAACAGGTCAGCCGTGATTGGTCGTTGTGAGCAGTTGTGATGTCATTTTCAGTCGACAGAAGACAAAATGGCCGCCCCGAGAGATGGCTAAAAACGAGTGCATTTTGCTGCTTAATTTATATTCCACAAACACAAAATTAATCAGAATGCTGTGTTTCAACTAGTGGGCCTGCTGGGAACATATTCTTGAAAAAAATATGTTTGCGTTGACTCCCACTTTAATCACAAGAAAATCTCAAAGGGCTCCACATGCCCACAGTTCAATCAAATATGAACAACATCCCCTGAGTTTACTCGCCCCCTGAGAAACAAAAATGGGGGGATTTTACTGCGTAAAGGGGAAATCAACCCAAACATATTTTGTTCAAGAATATGTTCCCACCATGCCCACTAGTTGAAACACGGCATTCTGATTAATATTGCGTTTGTGGAATATGCAGCAAAATCCACCCCTTTTTAGCCATTTACAGTTGGTCCAAAACTCTGCTGCACGCCTTTGAACTGGAGCCAAAAAACGGGATCATATCACACCAATTCTTGCTTCTTTGCATTGGCTTCCAGTTACTTGTAGAATATATTTTAAGATTTTATTATTTGTTTTTAAAGCTTTGAATGGACTGGCCCCAAGCTATATTACTGACCTCGTCAAGGTTTACAGTCCAGTGCGCGCACTGAAGTCAGGGGGCCAGCACCTTCTTGTGGAGACGAGGAGGGACCTTAAAACCCGGGAGGACAGGGCTTTCTCAGTGGTTGCCCCCATACTCTGGAATGCTCTGCCCCTGCATATTACACGGCCTCCTCAGCCGAGTGTTTTAAGCCTCATCTTTAGACCCACTTTTATTCTCTTGCTTTTAACACAGCGTGAGTTGTGTGATCCTCTGTGTGTTTTAATTTTATTTTATGTATTCATTTATTTTAATTGTTTATGTATTTATTTTATTTCTTCATATATTCATTGGTTGTGATTTGACAAACAGATAATATGTGCAGCCCTTTGTAACAGTATTGTTTTTAAAAATTGCTATATAAATAAATTGGATTGTATTGTACTGGATATCAGGGAGCAGCCATTTTGTCACTTCTGTCGACTGAAAATGACACCATAACTGCTCAAGGCTCAAGTAAACGACCAGTCACGGCTCAGCTTCAGACAAACAGGTCAGCCGTGATTGGTCGTTACCTGCGCCTGATTAGTTGTGATGTCATTTTCAGTTGACAGAAGTGACAAAATGGCTGCCCCCAGAGATGGCAAAAATGGGTGGATTAACTCTTATTCCACAAACGCAGTATTTATCAGAATCCCTTGTTTCAACTAGTGGGCTTCCGTAGAACGTATTCATGAAAAAAATATGTTTGGGCTGACTTCCTCTTTAACTCATATTCCACAAATGTAAAATTAATCATAATGCCCTGTTTAGACTTGTGGGGCTACATAGAACATAACATTTTAAAGAACAAGTTTGTATTGACTTCCCCTTTAAGGGAAATGCAGAACATTGATTGACTGAATTGAAAACAGAGTGAAATAGTAAAAGTTACATAGTCCCACTCATCTGAAATGTTGTCACAACAATAATTCTGCATTTATTAGGGATCCACAGATACTGAAGCTAGTACTGTATTTTCCGAACTATAAGTCGCGCCGGAGTACAAGCTGCACCAGCCTTAAAATGCATAATAAAGTAGAAAAAAACATATATAAGTCGCACTGTAGTATAAGTCGCATTTTTAAAGAAAATTTATTTGATAAAATCCAACATCAAGAACAGACATGACATTTAAAATTTAAATAATTAACAATTTAAAATAAAAATAGAATAGAGACAAAAGGATGAACGGTATGCTTACGTTACATTACACAACGCCCCCCCCCCTCCACCACACGGAGGCCAAGTTGCCTCCGTCGCGTAACACTGATAAATTTGTCCATATAAATCAAAATAATAAAATTGTGCGCTACACAATTCCACTGAGCTACGATGGTAACATTTATCTTACATTCACTATATGTGAATTTGGGGGATTCATCGGAGCGCCTCATCCAAATAGTCACTCGAATCAAAGAGCGTGACCGGACACAGTGATAGAGAGCAATTTGACTTCAGTTAGCACTCCAATCCATTCCACAGACTCAACAACTCGCTCAATCCCCGCCTGAACACGACGACGAAGGAGGCGCGCATCTGCTGCTAGCCGCTAACGGCTAACAGACACCAAACGTCTCTCGTTAGGACCCCTTAGCTGTCCAACAATATGCCCAACATAAATCAACATAAAGAAAGGACCCATTAGCTGCCCGAAAACATGTCTGGTGTAAAATACACAAGTTAAACAGTGAACCAATGCCTGGATAAACGAAGCACTAATGAGGAATTTACAACAGGTATGTCAGAAAGACTGGGGTGAACCAAAGTTTAGTTCCGCCTTGGTGCGGAATCAATTGGTCTATACTACCCGCTTCAGCCAGTGTAAATTCTCTAAATTAATGTGGACAACACTACAAGGTAAAAAAAACTTTCAACTCTCAAAACGGTCGTAGATCGATTAAATAAGTATTTTATTTATCGCCGACCATGTAGAATGTTTCCAAGTCTCCAAAAGTATTTATGTATTTGGTCGTAATTATCTCTTTGTTGTGGTCCGCACCGTACGTGTTTGTAAGACCACAGGCAAAGCAAGTAGATGTATTGATAGTCAAATTGCCTTTTTATCATACTAGGCTCCAGCACTCCCCGCAACCCTTGTGAGGATAACCGGTATAGATAATGGATGGATGGATGGATATTTTAATTACTTATTTAACAAAATATTACGATTTAACTGTTTAAATTATCCATGTATTTTAATAGCGTTAAGGATTTATCTTTGTTTCTTTATGTGAAATGATATTACAGGTCTGCCCAACTCTGCACTACAGGTTATTCTGCCCGTTGTAAAATCAATATGTAATGCAGGTTTATATGCAGCCTTAGAACACCCTCCTGTGGTTGTTTGGTGTATTGTTTGCTGACCTTGAAAAGGAAAGGGATACTCAATCACTCAATCACATTTTATTTATATAGCACTTTTCATACATAAAAATGCAACTCAAAGTGCTTTAAAACATTCAAAGCAAAACATAGATAACAACATATTAATGTATTAATAATTTCACACATAAGTCGCTCCGGAGTATACGTCGCACCCCCGGCCAAACTATGAAAAAAAAACGTGATTTATAATCCGGAAAATGCGGTAATCAGGAGTGCTAGGGATACTGTCTGTACTTGTACTTGAATTCGAAAATTCCTTCAGTATTGATAGCACTTTATCATCTTGCGACATAACTTCATGTCAGGAGTTATGTCAGGTATGTGGTGAATCTTTACTCTTTTAATCCCAGCCATTTTCACTTGAACAACCCCCTCAATCCCAGCATTTTACTGGATTTTGACTGATCTTGCAAGGCCCACAGAATATTGTGTTCAAATGCTATATAACCATGGAGCCTACCAAAAGAAAGATTAGACTCTCTTCTTGGGCTGGGCATTATGACTAAAAAGTATATCACGATATAAGTGTTTTATATTGTTTGATATCGATATATATTGATTTTTTTTCTTTTTGTAACTACTGAAAATAATGACCCAGAGAAAAATGAACTTAGGTTGTTTTATTTTAACATAATACTGTACTTAACCTTTAACAAGAGGCGAACGTAACTATTAAAGAGTGAAATCAAACTTCAAGTGGCTCAATATAAAGATTAAATAAACTCCATCTTAAACATAATGTACTTAGTTGGGCTGGGCAATATGTCTGAAAAACTGTCACAATCTATAAGTATTTCATATCAGTCAATATTGATAATTGATTTTGTTTTAAACCTGTTAAAAAATTGTTTGTGTACATCCTTATGTAGTGCATTCTTAATGCTTGTTTGCATTAGGTGCTACCCCAAAGCAGTATTGTTGATACACATACATTAGCCTTCATTCAATATTCATACAATGTAAGTGAACTTATACTGTCTTGCAGTGCATACATTATTGTTGACCGACCATCTTAGGACTACTTTATCTTTTTAGCAGACTCAATTATGGCCATAGTCCATTCATATTTTACGTGCTTGATTTTAATTTGAGTGCGATGCCTAGGGTTGGCTATGACAAAACTGATGCTAGCATGTCAAAGACCGGGAACTTCTTTACTTGTACACCACGTCTCCACCCGGAGGCGTTTAATCAGGTTATCATGCATAATATCATTTTATTGTAAAAGAGTTGTACTGAATTAACTGGTCATTTATTTGAACAAAGTTACGCCGCTCGACACAAGTATGGCATGTGGCCACCGGGCCCTTGCGCATGCTCCTTTGGGTTACTGTAGCTGCTTCTTCTTCGTTGATTTAGCTGCTTCTTCTTCGTTGTTTTAACTTCTTCGTGTTTGGAGGCGGATGCGCGCTGCCAACATCACGCACCATGCTGCGATTGGGTTTGTTTTCTATGTTTTCCATTCATCCATTATCCTAACTATCCTAAGTCGCGGGCGTGCTGGAGCCTATCCCAGCTGTCTTCGGGCAGTAGGCGGGGTACACCCTGAACTGGTTGCCAGCCAATCGCATTATTGTATGTTTTAATGCATTTTCTATTGATATCAGTCACGTGTCAATCGCGATACATATTGATATTGAATTATCGGTCCAGCCCTACTCTCTTTTTTCAGCAGAAAAAAGGTTTGTTTCTATCTTTTTCTATTCTTCAGCAATCGGCATTAGAAAATAGCTAAGTTTCATCAAAATTCCAATTTCTGAAAGAAAAAAAAAACAGGAGAAAAGTATGCATTTCAAGCATGATTTCAACTTTGACACTTTTGTGACAGCTCAAACATCTCTTCTACAAAACAACATAAACAACACCACAAAAAGGGCTTTTGATAGCAAAATAATTGATTTGCACATAACACAAAACTATTGAACTACCGAACTGAACTATATGCATGTGCGTGTGTTTGTGTACACCTCCCTTACAAATTACCCTTTTTTTTTTGCGTGTGATATGCAATAAAAAAATACCTTGGTGCAAGGGCACATCACGCATCTCAGACCACAACCGTGTTTCGCTGCGCTTGCCTCGGCGCTGACATTTTCGCTGTGGCATGGCTTTTTTTGCAGTGGTTGTCAAATATTTTAGTTTATGTTTGGAGAGAGGTTCAGCGAACCTACTTGGTGGGTCAGTCTTAGGCGCCCTATGTTGTGGACCTTTTCCCACAGTCCCAGCCTCCTCAACGTTTCATTTGCAGCTTCTTCCTCTGTGTGTGGTTTCGAAGTCCACGAGTCTGCTACTGCCATCATAAAATCAAGGAGAGACAATGCGGTCCCTGGGTCTCTGGCTTTGAACAGGACATGTGCATTGAACATACGCAACTGAAATAAATAAGCCACAATTTATTAGGGCCAATTCAGGGATCTGCACATGAAGGGATACTAGGCAGTGTTCTGGTCAAGTTTGTCCGCCCCATTCATGTGTGCGTTGTACACAACACACCCAGGCTTCAGAACACTGACTTTTCGCCTCTCTCCTTTTTTCCACTTCCCTACTTGCTACATTTTGTCCTTGTGGCAGGTGGTAATCATTCTCACAATGCCCTCGTCCTGCCACGCAAGCGGCATCATGTTGCCGTTGTGGCAGACAATTTTCCCCTCTGCCCCCAAGCTGCTCTTTGTGGCTTCCTTTATCAGTTCCAGTTCCCCCCTTTTTCCTCTGAGTTCCACACACGAGTGTTTGCTTGAAGTAGACGAGTACACATGTCCATAGAATTATAAAAAAATGTCCATGAACAATGTGTACCCATGTCCAATTAGGCAGTCCAGCAACAAAAAAACAATATTTCCCGGGGTGCAAGGTTCTCCCTTGTATGGCTGCAGGTTGAAAGAGTACCCGTTTTCAGAATCACGTAAAATGTAGGATTTGATTCCATATTTCACGTGTTTCTGTGGGTTGTAAACCCGAAATGAAATGCGCCCCTGCCACTTCATCATCTACTCAATACAAATATTTTTGTACGGCTGGTAGAGGGTCTTAAACTTTGTCACTATGTAGGTCAACACTAGGTTGACTGTGTACTTTCAATCCTTGGCATCATTTGATGCATTAGTATCGAAATGAAGGAAGCTACGTATAATAGCCAGTCTAATACTGGGCTAGTGAAGTGTTGTCGGTTTGGGTTGGTCTGATGCGCTGGCGGCTTGTTTGCTTGAAATATGATTGTGCCCGTAATTTGCTAAAATGCGTAGTTTATTTGTCACTTTGCAAGAATTAAAATCTCCATAAAACATATTGTGTCTATGAACATAAATTCCGCCGCACGAAGCGGTCAAAAACCTGTATGCCCTTCCCAGTCAACACCTGTGCACTGTTTCTTTCTCCTTTTTTATATGCTCTTAGTGACACACAGTGTTCAAGAGAAGTAGTACATACAAACATTTGACCCATATTTGGCTTCTATACTAAGAATGTACTGAAATCTGTTCTTTGCCATAGTCTGGCCGAAAATGGGGTTTGAGTGCAGATGATACACACACCAGTATATTGCAAGGGTTTTTTTTTTTTATTTTTTTAAACAAATCCTGTTAAAACTAAGTCCAAATTCCAAAATGGCGGACTTCCTGTTAGGTTTAGCACATGGCTCCAAGAGAATTTTTGTAGGTCTCGGCCTGTAACATACAACAAAATCTTCGTAAATACAGGTGAAACGTATAATCGGGGCTGATTTTTAAAACAATTCTTGGGGGCGCTAGCGAGCCATTTTATAAACAATTGCAACGTAAAACAAAAATAAAAATGATTTCACCAGGCCTGATGTGTGTGCAAAGTTTTGTAAGATTTCATGCATGTTTAGACCGTCAAAATCAGCGTAGTTATATTTGCGAACTGCCCGTTGCCATGGCGACAGCTTTTAACGAAAAATCACAAATATCGTATTTTAACATCAGAAAGATCTACAGAGTCTTCCGAGCAATTCTGAGGTCGACCTGGTTAAACCTGCGAGGAGAAAAAGATCAAAGAATATAACATGTACTTCCTTTAGCAAGTAGGTGGCGCTACCACTACGATGAAAAATAAGTTCGGAGATGTCTTCAGGATTTGACTTTTATCAAATGTTAGTAGGGTTTTAGAAGAAATTATCAGGGGGGTCAAGTTCCAGCAGCTATTGTAATCAGAGCAAATTCATACTTTCTCCAAGAGACTTTTTTGTAGGCCTTGAACTGTTACATATACCACCAATTTTTTGTAGATCTCGAAGAAACGTACAACTGGGGCTGAATTGAATATTTCTAGGGGGCTATAGTGATCCATTTTTTACAACTTACAAAAAAATAAAAAATAAAATATTGGTGATTTCGGCAGGCCTTATGTATGTGCAAAGTTTCGTGCGATTTCGAGCATGTTCAGACCCTCAAAATGAGCATTGTTTTTTTGGCAAACTGTGTTGCCATGGCAACAGCTTTTCACGTAAAATCACAAATTTCATATTTTAATATTAGGAAGTCGTAAACACCGTTCCAAGCAAAGATGAGGTGGACCTGGTTAAACTGCTAAGATAAAAACATCAAATAAAAAAACATGTACTTCCTTCAGCCACTAGGTGGCGCTACCACTACGATGAAAAATACGTTCGTAGAGTCTTCAGCCCTTGGCTATCATCAAATCTCAAAAATTTCGAGACGTTTGGATGATCTGGGTCAAGATAAAACTGTATTTATTGTCATTGAATAATTAGACTTTGCGGCACCGTCAAGGCCACGCCCTTCGCTGAAAAGCCACAATATTCGGAGCAAGGTCAACGTCTTGAGTGTCTTGAGTCATTAAGTGTTTGCGGCTCCCAGGGCTTTCTTTTCCGTAAAAACTGGGTTGAAATGGCTCGAGTGTGAAAGGTTGCCGACCCCTAATCTAGATGTATAGACGATCAAGAGATCTTTTGGCTTTAGAGATCGTAACCACGTTAAAGTCCTTAACCATCTAATATAGTCATATCGCCGACCACTAAGTCAGAGTCAAGTCCTAAACAACAAAAAACCATGCTGAGTCTGGGCTCGAGTACTACAGCCCTGAGACAATTAACTATTAGCATCAAGGGTGCTATAATGACCCTGGTAGGCATGTAAAAAATTTTGATAGTTCGGTACTTACTCGATACTAAACATTTTGAACGGGTACAATACTAGCTCGCTGTGGCATCGATATTACCGATACCAAACCACTGACTTCAATACCAACAGCGCTTTGCCAACGTCTGCTCCTAATGGTCTGCTGCTCCCGCACACACTGTCGAAGCCTGCCCCGTGCGCCCGCCCCTCCCTCGCTCGTCGACTCCCTAGTTAGCCGCACGCATGAGCTACAAACGAAGTACTACCGATTAGAAAAAAAAAAGTGTGCGCCCCGGGCTCCTGCAGCCGAAGCTGTGTCGCAATAGCACGGAAGCTTGCCCCCACTCGAGACGCCGTGGTCCTTTCGGTCAGCGAGCGTGGGCCCGGCCCTTGCCACGGATCTCCCCAGCAGCCGCCGCGGTGGCAGCGGTCGCCCTTCGCGGGGTCGCTGATCCTGCTCGGGCCGGGCCGGTCCGGCTGGCTCATTCGGCCGACGCCGAGCCATAGAATGGGTAGGGCTCATGACCCAAAGTCAGAATCGGCTAAGTACGTCTAATGGCAACATTGAACCAACAAGTTCAAAACGCAAATGCACATATCCAGCTAATATTTATTTTATAGCATACGCAGCTGTAGCATATACAAAACACTGTACATACATATGCATCATATGTTTACATAGACTGCTTAGATTAGATAGACTTCCTTGCTTGCCCATAAAATGCAGCGTTGTGTTTATCATATATATTTTTCTTTCTAAAGCAAGACAAGGTTAGCCAAGTGTTCAGTAGTATGTTTTCAGTAACGGCTGCATTATTGTATTCTCTTGAACTTCTCAAAAATAAAGCTCTTGTGAGAAATAATTCTAGATAACAATGCAAAAAAAAATTAATCAAATAAATACTGGTTTAAAACAGCCCTTTGAGTAATCCATGGTAAGGTTCACAAATAGTAAAAAGTTCATCAAAAACAGAGAGGTTTATGTGATTTGTCCAAAAATAAATCCTTCTTTTTTTTAGTTAAGAATTGCAATTGCGAATCGTTAGGAACCAGAATTGAATCAAAACATCAACCGGAATCGTCCAAATTCAAACGATGCCCGACCCTACCTGCTACTGTTCTGGATAGCCAATAACTAAATATAATTTTAATTTATTTTATTTTTTTATCATTTCTATTATTATAATCTGTGACTTGTTGGTTTGCCTTAATAGATAAACATGTGGGTCTAGATCAGGGGTTTTCAATCCTGGTCAATTTATGTTACTGTAAGTGGTGGGTGTTATTCTTTTTCACTATCTCAAACAACTTGAAAATGATGTGCCATTGGTGTTGCACAGTATGGTTATTTCTTTGCACTAGTTCAGACAATTTACAGATTAATAATAGTTTTTTTTGTGTGTTTTATTCTTTGCACTACTTTTTCCTTTGTTTTGCACTATCCCAGGCTCAGACAACTTCAAATGTGTCATTGGTTCCAGGCATTGACTGTACAGAGGGTTGTTGAAGTTAAATACTGAAGTTGTACTATTTTTTTGCACTACCTCTTAAAAAAAACTATTGTATTAATGATCATTTAAGTTTTTGGCGATAAAAAAAGTTTTACAGTAAAAAAAAAAAAAGCCTTTGCTTTAATTTGTTCCGTGTGGGATCTAAATGGTATTGAGTATCGATACTGAACTGGGTATCGGTACCGAAGTTGAAATTCTAGTATCGTGACAAGCCTAGACCCTGATGGTTACATCGTGCGAGCTAATTTAGAGCAAATGTAATCTTATTTTGCTCTGTTATACAGAATTTGGAGAATACTTCAGAATGTAATTTTTTGCCACTGCCACATAATTACTTCCAACATGTTATTTAAACTTCAAGGACACAAAAACAGACTTTACAACTTTCAATTAATTCAGATTTATCATGGCTTGGAAAATATGCCTCCATCAGAAAATATGGTGATTTCTAATGCAAATAAAAACATGACCATAATTTATTTGGCTGAATTGGTCTTTTTGTCTTCAGATTGCAGGTCTTTTGGGGGTATTGTGGTGTGTCAGCCTGCTGTCATGTCTGTTTAGTGACAGCATTCCAGTGCCGATGCAGGCCAATCCTTTGGCCCTTTATGGCTTCTTCATTGTCTTCCTTATCAACCCATTCAAGACCTGCTACTACAAGTCACGCTTCTGGCTTCTCAAACTTCTGGTAACATCACTCATATTTACCATCTGCAAATGTTGAATGGAAATTAAAAAAAAAAAAAAAATGCAAGTTTAAATTTAAAGTGTGATTTTGATATTGTTCTGGTCATTGGTTTTAAATAATTAACTATCACAAGCATATAAAATGTTACTTGGAAAACAAAACATCACCATCCATATTTTCCTCCACAGTTTCGGGTAATGACTGCACCGTTCCATCGTGTTGGCTTTGCTGACTTCTGGTTGGCTGATCAGTTGAACTCTTTGGGAGTTGTTTTGCTAGATATGGAGTATATGATCTGTTTTTACAGTTTTGAACTTGACTGGAAAAAACATGATGGACTCATCAGCAGCGAAGGTGAGACTGATCTCAATTTCAATAAAATAATGAAATGTGTCTAGCAATCAAATATTACTTGTAAGCAGTCAAATCTTATTGTAACAGGATTCAAATGTCATCCTGCTCAGGTAACAATGTGTGTAATACCTACTCCTATGGCGTCCGTGCAGTGGTTCACTGTCTTCCTGCTTGGTTCAGATTCATCCAGTGTCTTCGTCGTTACCGGGACACGAAAAGGGCCTTTCCTCACCTGGTTAATGCTGGGAAATACTCCACTTCCTTCTTTGTTGTAACCTTTGCTGCTCTCTACAGCACACATAAAGGTATACTTATTAGACACTTTCACAGAGATTGATGTGGACAATAAACAGTAGGAACTGTTGCACAAACATTTTACATCCGATTCTATTTTGGTAAGGTAAATTACGTTCAACCAAACATATTATCACAACAATAACACTTTTTTCAACGATTCAATGATTATTGCCTTGAAGTTGTCACAATCAATGACTGTAGTTGTGTAGTCTGATGAATAAACGTTCTCAAGAATTCTCTGAAACAAAGTACGAAGTAGCTCATGATGAAATGAAAATTGAGTTTATGGGCAAAAGATATTGTGGGCAGTTCTTTTTAAGTAAATATTTTAGCCCCGCTTTGTTGTTGATAGTTTTACATTTAAGCACACTTTTTTTTTTTGCGACCTTAAAAGAAACCCAGTTTGTTCAAGGATTAGAGCTGCACAAAATATCAAAAAAATATCAGTATCACGATAATGGCACATGCGCTATGCGTATCGCAAAGATGTGCAATAAATTAATACTTTCATATCGCTGGCGTCGGGCCAAAACCTTCAAATTACATACTTTTTAGGAGACCCCAATAATGGCAAGTTTGTTCAACCATTTGCATTGCATCGTGAAAGAGAGCAAGCCGTTTTCAACACTTTAGATTGGCCAGTACTGTATGAAAATAACACCCACGCGTGTAGACTGACCAATAGTATACATTTAAAAAAATATATGAAACCCACCAAAATGTGACAGGTTTTGTCCCGACGCCAATGATATGGAATTGTATGCTTTTAGGCGACTTTTATCAATTAAATAAAATCAAAAAGACAACAGATGCCTGCTTGGTTTTAAACAACAAGCTCTTGCCACACCTTTGGAAATAGCACAGTGACTTCCTATTTCTGTCCCTTCCATGGACAGAGGAACGAAATTTGTCACACACACGTTTCTCCAGAAAGATGCCTTTATAGTATACTCCTCCCATGAATTTATGTGGCTGTGAAGACCCGAATGTAATGACTGAGAAATAATTGTGTCATCATCTAAGATGTGTTTACTCTGTAAAAATGACTTAATGAATGGAAAGTTTGTATAATACTACTCAAGTTTCAATATTTAAGACGGAACTGTGTATACATTAACCCAAATCATCAAATAGCTTCTCACACAATTCTGTGAGGATATTTGTCTACTAGTCACGGTAGAAATGGCCAGAGCTCGGCACTTGACCCTTTTTTGCCGCTCCGTCCTCCGTCCGCGACCTGAGTACCTTTCCACCGTGGTGCCTCCATCCTTATTCATAAAAATGATCGCCCCCCCCAACGACGTCCGTCCTTGTCCTTTTAAAGAGCTTCCGTCCTTGCATTCCGTCTTTTGCATTTTGACTAAAGACATTTTCATTTTTAAAAAAATAATTATTGCAAAATAACGCAAGGTTAATTTTAGTGGAAACAAACACTTCCACTTCCGAGTCGTTTAAATGTATACGCTGGTAGAGATTTTTACGGTCTAAAGATTTCCCACACAAGCATACTTCGTAAGCAAAGGGATAAGGTACTAAATGTTAACAGTTAGTTAAAAAAAAATCTCGGATTACACACACAAGACAGGCTGGTCGTGTTTCTGTCAGTGTGGTGAAATGACTGACTCCTGTGGCTTTATCCATGGTATTACATGTGTTGAACCACTGGAGGGCAGAATATGCATGTGCAATGTGACTACTGGTCAGAACATGTAAAGCGTTGTGCTGGCAATTAAGGAAGGCGGCTCCGTAGAAGAGAACATGCAGTGACACAACTAAAGCTACGTACTCCTGCAGCAGCGGACAGTCAAGCGACATGCTGACGTCACTCGCCGGTGTGCTGGCTCTGACGCTGCTCGCGCTACTGGGTCTCCAGAGCTGGGCACTTGACCCTTTTTTGCCGGTTGGGCCGTGACCCTCCACCCTTGACCTGTGTACCCTTCCGGCCGCGACCCCCCGCCCTTATTCATAAAAATGATCAGCCCCCGCCCCAAAAAAAAGTGTCCGTGATTGACGCTACCGCGGGAGAGAAGCAGAGATGCAGAGGCTTTTTAAGGATCATTAGCTGGCTAATTTACTATTCAAACCCGCTGTGGACACGCTTCAAACACGCTTCAAAATGCCCCACTAGTACTTTACTACTTACCTAACTGTGTGTGATTACTTCCATTGCGAGCCGCGGGATTGTTTTTGTCGTATTGTATAGTTATTTAGGTCCAACAGACGGCCAGAAGTCGTAGTCAACAAGTTACTTATTTATTTTGCACACTTCCCCTTCTTCATGGCCTTCAAAATTAAAGCATACCAGCACACCACTATACACAGCTGCTACGGCATATTTGCGAAAGTAGGGAAGTGTGTGCGTGGCATGTGTCGCAGACCTGTCGCCAACAGCACAATGCGTCGGTCACGTGACTCAATGCGGCAGTTGTCGCTCGCGCCGACACGGGAGTAGAAAGAAGCCTAAAACTAATCCTTTCACTGAGTAGGCTGAGATGAAATTCAGCCGCCTCGCGACCACGTCAAACGCATGAGCGCTGATTAGTGGGCCGGACTAAAATCCACTTCCGTCCCTGCTTAGTCCAGCAATTTTTAAAAATGTGTCACCCCCCAACCCTCCGCCCCAAAAATGGGCATCCGGCCGGGCCGGAGGCTCTGACTGGTCCGGCCCAGGGACGGACTGCCCAGCTCTGTGGGTCTCATCACTTGTCGTACCAGTAGAAATTGCGCTGCATCTCTTGATGAAAAATCTCTTGCGCAGTTGGGTAACTAGTGGTGCGTTTGAAGTGTTCTGAGGCAATTTTTGTCGTTTGCCCATTTCGTCAAGTCGGTTGAGACCACATCACACGCATGAGGGACGATTTGTGGGCCGGACTAAAATCCACCTCCGCCCTTGCTTAGTCCGACCCTTTTTTAAAGCATGTTGCCTCCCCATCCTCCTTCCCAAAAATGTGCGTCCGTCCGGGACAGAGGGGGCCGGAACCTTTATTATTGTATTGGAATAATAAAGTGGAGTGCATTTTCGAAATGCTTCTTTTCTACTCCCGCGGGCGACACACGTCCGCTCTGCTGCTCACTGTGCACTTCAGAGTGGGATTAATTAATTGTAATTCCCTTAGATAATGTCCAACTATTGGGTGGCGGTGCGTATTTAAGTTAGTATCTGACTGGTCAAATTCAGATAAAAGCATACAATTCCATAAAAAAATTATTGCAAGTCTTTGCGATATGCATATTGCATTGGCCATTATCGTGGTATTGATGTTTTTTTAGATATAGTGTGCTGCCCTACTTTGAGATTCTATGCTAAAATATAACCTTAATGATTCTAGGTGTTCATGTAGCAAAAATATGCATGTGTGCTTTCTGCCAATCTAACAGACTACTATTGTTTTCTTGCTTCCTCAGCTCAATCATTTGATGATGCCAAGATCTTCTTCTACTTGTATGTTACATGTTTGGTGGTCAGCTCATGTTACACACTAGTCTGGGATCTGAAGATGGACTGGGGCCTTTTTGACCGGAATGCTGGAGAAAATACCTTTTTGAGGGAGGAGATAGTCTACCCTCATAAGGTGTATTTACAATTATTCTTCCTTCTGTCTTTGGACAGTCAGTACCTGACTGCAGTTTGTTGATGAGTGCATCAACTTATACTGTGCTCATCTTTTCTTGTTCTGTATGTCTCTCTGCAGGCCTATTACTACAGTGCCATTGTGGAGGATGTACTGTTGAGATTTTCATGGATTTTAACCATCTCCCTCAGCACCATCGCCAGTGTTCATGGCATTTCTGACATACTGGCAACTGTACTGGCCCCAATGGAGGTTTTTAGGTATGTAGCTATCCATCCATGTTGTGGTATGTTTATGGAACAATTGTTAATGTTCCTTCACACCTTCACACGCACAAAATACGTTCCGAAATGTGTCACAAACAAATCATCCGACATTTCATTCTTCTTTTACGGCTAAAGTAATCGAAGATGTTTTTGCAAGAACTAGTTATTAATATCTGAATAAAGCAACATAAATAATCACATGGCCACAGACGGCCAAGAACGGTCTTGTGCATGAGTGCGCACGAACGCATCTACGTCCAACATGGATTTCTTGTCCATATAAGGTGATAGTTCGTTCCAATCTTAGTGTTGTCATGATACCAACATTTTGACTGCGATACTATACTTGCATAAAGTACCTCAATACTGGTACCGAAACGGTAGCTTGACAAAAATCTAAAATCAGCAAAAGCAGCAAAATTGAAACCGAGAAAAGAACTTCAAATTGTTATTATTTTTATTAATTTAAAATATTAATATAGTATATATATAATAATTATAGGAAATGCATCTGTTTGTGGGCCTGTGGGGGAGTTAGTTTCTTTCTATACTTCATTATTGATTTTATAGACTACATGCAAATTAAATTTTAACTAGTTCCCATTTATTTATTCTTTTTAAACGTCATGAGCAGAAAATGTGCACAGAGGTTTATTGAGCCATTTGTGTGACATCTACTGTAATGCAGTATTGAGCAGGTTATGATCATTTTCATGGTCAGATATGCAGCTGTTTAGCCTCTATGCTTTTTGGACACAGAGTTAGCCAATTCTTATTTTAATAAGGACATTTTTTAAAATAATGAGATCAATGCCTACATTTAGGTGTTTATACAAGCATAATGTATACCGTATTTTCCGGACTATAAATCGCTCCGGAGTACAAGCTACACCAGCCATAAAATAAAGAGGGAAAAATTATATATAAGTCGCACTAGAGTATACGTCGCATTTTTGGAAGAAATGTATTTGATAAAATCCAACACCAAGAACAGACATGTCATTTAAATGACGAACAATAAAAAAAAAAAAACAGAATAGAGGCAACAACAGGCTGAACAGTATGCTTATGTTATATCCAACCACCATCCCCCAAGTGCTTTATTGGGCAGCACTGTCATATCCAGTAAGAACCTGAGTGAAACTAGAAAAAAGAAATATGCATCAATAAATGACTGCTTAACTAAAGTATGAGCATATTAAAATGCAAATGAATTACAGCATAGTGACTATAAACGTCTTGTATTGATGTTAGTCACATGACACAAGCCTTTTAAAACTACTATATAAACATGAAACATGAAGCTCACTGAAAGTGGTAATAATAAAGTCTACAAACTTCACAATTTGTTTGAACGTGTCACAGTATAAAAATAACACTGTTAAATAACTTTCTATGACAAATACAGCACTTACAGACGATGCTTTCAAAGGTGCAAACAACACAAAGCTTATAGCGGGTGACAAACAGAATGTGCAGTGCGACTCGCAAACTGAGCTCTATCATGGCCGCCGGACTGTTTCCTGTCAAACCGGATGTCAAAATAAAAGCATTAATAAATTGCACCTCGCAAAATAAAAGGCAGAACAAACCGGATGTCAAAATAAAAGCATGAATAAAGTGCGCCTCGCTAAATAAGACGCAGAACAAGCAGCGACAGGCGTATTATTATATTTTTATACCGGTGTTTTTAAAAAAAATTGTATCGAGCCGTTTTTTACACCAAAAAATCACAGTACAGCACTGGTACCGGTATCCCGTGCAACACTATTACCACCATTTAAGACAACCACCATCTTGCACAAGATGAGTAAACAGAGCGAGTAGAAATGAACCACAAATCAGGACAGTTGCAGTATTATAGCAGGGATGCCCACACTTTTTCAGCATGTAAGATACATATAAAATGCCCTAGTCCAAATAATCTACCTTATCTTTCCTGCTTGCTTGGCATGGCTTTGTCTCGCGTAGTCTTTGTGTCAAAAACTATCACATGAGCCTTTCGCAGGCATTAATCTGCTGCACCCTCAGTGCAATTAACCAAATATTCTCAATAGGGGTCGGAATCTATAGGTACCTGACGATTGGATCCGATTCCGATTCAGAGGCCCACGATTCGATCCGATTCCTATTCAAAGGCCCACAATTTGATCCGATTACGATGCATCACTACAATGGCTTACATTTTATAGTTAATCTAAAACCCTGGTACCTTTTTTAAAACAATTGCATAACTCAAGGAAGATTAAAGATTTATATTTCACACTTAAAAGTGGCAGGGCAACCTCGCTTACATGTGTCAACACGAATTTCAAAAAGTGCCAATGGCAGCATTTTTTGTAACAAATGTCTGTAACTTCTCCTATAACAAAAAAATTATTAAAACATATTTAAACTTAATCTGATTTAGCGTAACCTCTATTTTAATACTTTAAAGTGCAATATACATCATCTGATTGACATTACAGTGTAACTTAGCAATGAACGCTGCTTTTATTGAACCTAATGCAGCACCTTATGTAGTATATTTTCTTTTAAATGATATTGCAATTTGCCCTGTGATTGGCTGGCAACCAGTTCAGGGCGTACCCCGCCTACTGCCCGAAGACAGCACCCCCACGACCCTCGTGAGGATAACTCGGTATAGATAATGGATGGATGGATGACTTCAATTGGTGACCTTTATTTCACATGTAGTTTATGTTGGACATGATATTGTGCATTACAGCAGAGGGCAGTGTTGAACATTGTGTGAAAAATGACTGTTGGCGAAGTGAACCAGAGAGCAAGAATCTCCCTGGGCGGATAAAAAAAGGACTAGACTGAAGAAAGAAAAAGGCGTGCGGTGCTGTAGCGATGGCTGGTAGAAGTACTGTGTATTTCCTCTGTTAAGAGCAACAAAAGTTTGAGCTCGTTCCACAGCTTACTGTGAATGGTGTAACACTACACATTAAGACCTGAGAAATTGCCATCAAACAGAACAGCTTTATTATTCAAAATGTAAAGCAGCATATTGTGTAACAATAAATAACAGACTTTAAACTGTTAATCTTGCAGAAGGTGTGCATATTCTAGGTTTTTGTGTGAGGATAGAAGTGATCTACATATGCTCTGGTATTATTTTACTACGCAACGGGAATGCAACGGGAATTTTATATTGTGGATACAGTGTCACTGTAATGTACTCTGCAATGGATTTGGTGATTTTTCTTACTCTTTCGGGGTTTGGCGTAAGAGTTGCGAGAGCATCTGACAGAGTAAGTCGGTTGTTTAATATCTCTGGCAGGTCCGCCTTTCGCAGCACTCAACTCTGGGTGGTAGCCTGTCATCTTTGTTGGGTTCCCGAAAACTTTTTGTCAACGTCTCAACTTAATAAAGAAACGAAATGTCTCCAAACCGATGGTTTTAGCGAGTATTGCGCCGCTCGTGTGAGATTTTGTTTGTCCCGCCATCTTGTCACATAAGCCTCGGCACAGACATCTGACATACAAACGCACGTAATTGCTTGCACATGTTTTTATTTATTTATTTTTTTTATTTATGCTTTGAACATCGATTATTAATACATCTGAATCAATGCAGAATCATTTTAATAAAACGAATAATGCATCGAAAAAACGATTATCATTTCTATACCCTAATCTTAACAATATATCACATTCAACTACTTTTACTGGTTCAAAGTCCACAAGCGCATCGTCTATATCACTGTCTTTACTCATTCAAGAGCTCCCGCGAAAACGGCATCCGCCATTATGACTCGAAAGTATTCCAGAACATCCTCCGCGGGCTCATGACACCGTCACGTGTCACGACATATATGCTCTCCCTCCTTTAAGGGTAGAAGCATGCAAAAAAGCTCTTTTTTGCAGTATAAAAAGAGGCTTCATTGAATTCTTGTATGTGTTTCCTCAGACCTCTGAACAATAGTTTAAATAAGGTAACTAGTGAGTTGTAAAGAATGTGCAAGGATTTTTGGTTGAGAAAATATTTTACTTTAGACAGGATAGAAATACTTTTTGAAAGTTTAGATCTTATATATTTAATGTGAGGCTTCCAACAAATTTTCCGGGCAATAATTAGCCCAAGGAATTTTGTCTCCTCCACTGTCTCTATGTTTGTTTACACCTTCAATTTGTACTTTAACTTGGTTGTTTGCTTTGACATTTCCAAACACCATCAGTTTGGTCTTGTTTAGGTTTATTGATAACTTGTTTTTGTCAAGCCATATTTTAACTTTTTGGAACTCTGATGTGATTATGTCCAGAATATGTTGCATTTTTTCACCAGAAACCAGAATATTGGTATCATCTGCAAACAAAACACATTTCAGTAAGTAGGAGACTTTACATACAGCATTAATATATAATATAAATAATTTTGGTCCGAACACTGACCCCTAGGGTACACCACACACGATGTCCAAACATTTCGATTGAAACGTACCCAACTTCACTAACTGCTGCCTATCTTTCAGTAGTAGCTTCTTAACCAGTTCAGGGCCATACCCCTAATCCCACATTGCTCCAGTTTGTTCATTCATTCATTATCCATACCGCTTATCCTCACAAAGGTCGCGGACGTGCTGGAGCCCATCCCAGCTGTCTTCGGGCAGTAGGCGGGGGACACGGTTGCCAGTCAATCGCAGGGCACACAGAGTGCTCCAGTTTATTGATCAAAATATTATGGTGTCAAATGTTTTCTGTAGATCAACAAACAGTCCTAATATGTGTTTCTTTTTGTCGATTGAATCAGTGATCTTTTCAATAAGTTCTGCTAAGGCAAATGCAGTTGACCGGTTTGCTCTAAATCCATATTGACTGTCAGAGAGTAGTTTGTGTTTTTCGATGAATTTATCTAGTCTGTTATTGAAGTTTTTTCGAGAATTTTGGAGAATTGTGGAAGAAGGGAGATGGGCCTATAGTTTGTAAAATTGTGTTTGTCACCAGTTTTGTAGATGGGAATGATTTTTGCAGTTTTCATTTTACTTGGAAATTGCCCTGTTTGAAATGATAGATTTGTAATGTACATGGGTTGGAGATTCCCAGAATGACCTTTTTCACTGTCTTTGTGTCAGTTTCACAGTCGGTAGATGTTTTTTCTTTACAACCATTAACAATATCAATCACCTCTTTTTCTTCAACTTGTCTAAGAAACATTGAACATGGATTTCTTTCAATGAAGTCTGTGTAAGTATTGTTCGCTGTGTCGTGATTGTGTATTTTTTTTAGCCAGGTTTGGCCCAACGCTGACAAAAAATCTGTTGAATTCATTCACAATCTCATCCATAATTTTAATGTTTATTTCGTTTTCTATGAAATAAGGTGGATAGTAGTCCTTTCTGTGACCATCTCTAATTACATTATTTAAAATATTCCAGATTCCTTTAATTAGGGCCCGAGCAGCGACAGCTGCGAAGTCCCGATTGTTTTTGTAGAAATTATTATTATTATCATTATTATTTTTCTGCATGTTCGATCGCATTTTTGACCCCCTGAACATGCACGAAAACTCACCAAACTTTGCAGTGTCATCGTATATATCATATTTTAAAGTCAACGTAAACGACGCAAACGAAATGGCTCTGTAGCGCCACCTAGAGTAGGAAAACAAAATAGAATTCCAGCCCGTTTGACCTAGACCTACGAAAATTGGAAGGCACGCGTAGCACCCCGAGACATACAAAAAAGTCCATTGCAGCCATAGGGGACAGAGTCGATGGTGTTATATTGTTCCTCTGTGTAGTACTTGCAGGTATTGTTGAAGGTATGAAAAAAGTTATTTTTTGGGTCAATGTCACTTTCTATGTCCTGTGAGTGGTGCTCAGTATATTGAAAAGTATTTAGTTCCAGTTCATTGTATTGAGCAGTTATTTGTATTGATTGGGTGTCACTGGTACGGGAATGTGTTATGTTTGTCATCATCCGGAGTGTGCGTGACAAGTGCAGTCCTTAAACAGTACAGTAGTTTTATTTCCTGTAGCTCTCTTGTCAGTGCATCCAGTCTATTGTTTGTTGAGTCCATGATTGTTGTGACAAAACTTTAAAAATTGTCCTGTTGCTGCCGTAAATAGTTATGTACATATCCTTTTGCTTCTGAAGCAGTTTGTTCACCTGTGTCAGCGACACAAGCTCCAAATCAGCTTTGGCCTCCGCTTTTCTCGGCGGCATTTTGCGTCTCTCGGCTTTGTTGCTAGCTTCACCGTTCGAGGCTCGGTCCTGGGCGCCGCTGGTGGTAGTATTGGTTTGGCTAGCAACTAGTGTCGGGGCTGGCAGCTGATGGTGGGGCTAGCAGATAGTGCCGGACCCAATGGTCGACCGCCACTTGCCTTCCACCGCTGAGGCCGGTGAATCGGGCTCTCGACCCCAGGAAGGACTTGCCGAGCCGCCGTCGCACGCTGGCTCGCTCGCTGGCTCGCTCGCTGGTGCCAGGCCGCCGTCCCTCGCTGGTGCCGGGCCGCCGTCGCTCGCCCAAATTAATGTGACCTTGGATGATGATACCTGGGGAGATGTCTGCTCTGGTTGTCATAGCGGGGTGGGGAGTCAACTGTGGAAAGAGTTCGACATTTCATCTTCAAATGTCCGACACAATTTCATAATCCATAATCAATGATCATATTATGTCGACAAGGGTCCAGTAAAAGTCTTCCAGTAATATAATTAGTCCACAACAAGCCTTCGATGGATTTAGCAACACGAGCTTTCAAAACATAGGCTGGACCTTAGTTTTACGTGAATTAGAAACGAGGAAAAGAAAAAGAGGAGAAAATCGGGTTTTTTTGGCCATACAAACAAAGCAAGAGATAATAGAAAAGTATGAAAAAGGCATGCGTTTGGTTGATCTCGCCAAAGAATATGACCGTAATGTATCGACAGTCGCCACGTTCTCAGTTCTTTCCAAAACACCAGGCAAAAAACACTTCTGAGAGAGAACATGAACCAAAGAGGGCAAAAAGCGATGAGGACAGCAATTAAAAGGCAAACGACCATCATTTTTATTCTTTACTCTATTCTTTGTTTTTTACATTATGCACAACTCTCATGTATTGTGCAATAATCTAATTGTAACACGTATTTGTTACATGTTTTGATGCATTTTTATGCTTTATAAAACATTTATGTTTGAATATTGGGGGGCTTGGAACGGATTAGGGCATTTACATGGAAAACGCGCCTCTACTTAAAAAATTTTCTACTGAAGAAATTTCTCCCAGAACTAATTGATTTCGTAAGTAGAGGTACCACTGTACCCTTAACATGAATAAGAGGATTGATTTTCTTCTGCAAATATTTTATTAAAGGGAAGTCAACCAAAACATATTATTTTTCTAGAATATGCTCTATGCAAGCCCACTAGGAGAAACAAGCCATTGTGATAAATATTGCGTTTGTGGAATAAGAGTTAATCCACCTGTTTTTTAGCCATCACTGGAGGTGGCCATTTTGTCACGTGTGTCGACTGAAAATGACATCACAGTTGATCAGGGCTCAGGTAACAACCAATCACAGCTCACCTGTTGTGATTGGTTGTTACCAATGAAACTGAGCCATGATTGGTTTGAGCCCTCAGGGCATCTGTGATGTCATTTTCAGTCGACATTCCACAAACACAATTTTAATCAGAATGCCTTGTTTCAACTATGGGGCCTGCATAGCCCTTGTGCTGTCTTGTGGGTCAAAATTGACCCATTACCATGTTTAGCTGTAGAAAAAATACCTTAAACAAATTTTTTCCAACTTGAAATTTGATTGCTTTTCCTAAATGGGCCCCATAATTAGAAAAAGTGATACCTTGTTTTTGTGTATGTTTCCATGTTTGCTGTACACCACGAGGGTACAAAGATTGTCTAAACACCAGAAAAAAATTCAAAGAGCACACAAACTCTCTCAAATACACACACATACAAACCCACGCACACACACACAAACACACAAAAACACAAAGAAACTAGATTGATGTACGAATTGAACTTGCATTTGACCAGCACCTGCACTTTTGATCTGCAGCTAACCCATTGATTTACACAAGCTCCAAAACAAAGCAAAAAAAACCAAAACAATCTCAGATACAATAAAAACAAATTCAGTAAAGAGGAAAATTAATAAATACAGGAATCAGACAAAGTCAGATCTGGGCTTCTTTTCTTACCTTGCGAACACTCACACCTATGGGGGCGAAGTGAGAGAAGGGCGCTGTCTAAGACGCAACCCCCATATATATATAGTGTTTGTGCTGTCAGATAAGTCTAATCAAAAACGTTGGTTCTGATCTTCTCCATCTATGGTTAATCACTTCAAGGACCAAGTCGTCTGGCCTAGAGACATCCTTGGTCACAAGGACTTCTAGCTCCGTCAGATATCTCTCAAAGCCACATTCCATTACATTAGACAAAGTTGTATGCCTTCAGTGATGTGAAGGCCTGTTGGTGTGTGTGTTACACAAGACATAAATTGTTTTATTTCTTCTTTCTATTGATTTTTATAACTGCTTATATGTAAAGATATTTAGCTAATTGTGTATTATGACCATAAATGTGTAATGCAATTACCGTCTGATCAACATATGGTTAATATTCAGCCATCCATCTAGAGTCAGTAATTACCAGCCTGATGTTAATATTGGACAAATCCTTCAGAGGATATAAAGATACTCTGAATCATAGGACCCATATTTGGCTTCTTGCTGAGTCCATGAGTGGACATTTCACTGTCCAAAAGTTCCGGGATGAGATCTTTTCAGGAGCTCAGGAGGAGCAAGCGGATGAAGATGTATCTGAAGAGCAAGATGGGAAGGAATGAAACCCTGAAGATGATGCATCTTCAGATGAAGAAGAGGAAACCCCTCAAGCTGACGAACATTTTTGTCAAAGAACAGCAAGATTGCGTGGTCTTCATCAATTTCAGACAGCAACCAAATAAGAACAAATGCACCAAACATCATAAGGATGACTCCAGTGCCAACAAGATATTCAGCTGCTAATGTCCAGGGAATTTCACCAACCTTTCTCCTGTTCATCACACCAAACATTGAAAAAGTCAGAGGCCTCTGAAGCCATTTCGGAAGATATTCAGGGACCTGAATCTTGTCTTGATCCGCCTGAGGCTGCAGCTGGGTCAATCAAAAGAGAAAAAGTGCAAGTTCTGACCCTGGAAGTAAGACTCCAAGACAAAAGCAATGCAACGTACATGTGAGATATACATCTGCAAAGCCCATTCTCACATTCGCACATGCTGTGTTGAATAGAGATGATGTTGAAAATTGTTCAGAAAGGAAAGCAACCTTCTGTTGTTTTGTTGTTAAGAGAGAAGTATTTTTATGATTCACTTCATAAAAAAATTTAAAAGAATAAACTGCTGACAAAAAGTTCCAGATTGTTGACTTTTTCCCTTTTCAATACAATTACTTCAGAAGTAATTACTTCACATTTTATATAATAGCAATAATATATATTTCCTGTGTAAGAGAAAGGTTGGTTCTGGAAAAGACAGTTGGTTTGTGTTTTAAAAAAAAAAAGAGTAATAATGGTCATTGATGACTGTTTGTTTGTGTCACAAATACATGATAAAAATTAATTAAATTGTGTTGAATTGATAAAAAGCAGGTTGTTTCATCATGCAAAATAGATTTGGGATTTAAATTTCAATTAAGTTGCTTTATTTTGGGGCTTTGGCACGGCGGGTCTTTTTTGACCCATAGGATAAGGGGAGTAAACAGAATGTTAAGATCGCACAAGGGATAGAACATATTCTTGAAAGAAACTGTTTGGGTTGACTTCCACTTCAATCGAAAAAACAAGCATTGGATTCAACTCACACAAACAGCCCCTCAGCCCTTTCAAACACACACACACACACCTACACACGCACGCATACACACGCGCCCACGCACGCACACACGCTCACACACAATCATTTACATCAGTGTTATTCTGACAGATATATTTATTTCTTCTTGAGGGCGTGTTGCTCAAGTGCTGCTTGGCTTTAGAACTACGAGAGCAGTCATTTTTAGGGATGTGACTTGCATTGCACTCTGGCAATGACTTAATCGACTAAAAAGATTATTACTCGCTGCTCGAGTATCTAATAAATGTATTTTGCTTATTAAAATTCTGTTGTGGGTATATTGTAATGTAAATTGTGTCAGATAAATCAATGAGAAACTGTTGGTGGACCGCTGAGATTGTCCCGTGCGGCTCTCCATCGCGCTGCTCGTCGTGTGCTGTTATAAAATACAGCTACTTTGAAGCAAATATTATTTTGTATTTATTATTTTTCTAAAATGCTGCAATATTGTTTTATGAGTATACATGTATTTATTTATATTGCACTGAAGTATTTATTCCTTTTTGATTTGGTTTGGCACGGCGCATTTCCTGAGTGGAGAAGAAAGTAGAGAGAGAGGTGAATTAGAGCGAGGCTGTTCACGTCTGAATAAAGACTCAACAAAACACTGTCCTGCCGTCCCGGTTGTCTTTTGCAAGGAAGACGCCAAAAGAAATACATGAAGTCAAACCTATATTGTAAACCGCCATACCACAACTTTTAAGGGTTACACTACCAACTCGTATGTCGCGACTATCACAGGGAGACTCAGCCGAGCAATTCATCCTCATCATCAATATTTCGAAGCAGATGTAACGCCTCCTCTAATCTAAAGCTTTTTTTTTAAATATACATGTTATGTATGTCATGGTGACCAGCAGCCTTTATCAATGCAGCCACTGGTTGCTATGGAAACCTTAATCACGCGATTAAAAAAATTGACTGCATCAAAAGGGGGTTGGATTAACGCCGAAAATAACGCGCTAAACTGACAGCCCTAATATATAGTATATATAATAGTATGTTATGATCGTGTCAAAAGCGGCGCTAAGATCAAATAATAGTACTAATGATGAAGTGTTGGAGTACCTAGCAGATGATCATCAGTCACTTCAGCAAGTTTTTACAAAGCCTCGTAAAGTTTTTTTTTATAATATCGCCAACTTCCCCCCAGTATTGTGATAATAATTGTGCTGTGAGGTTCATATCGTGATATCGTATGTGATGTTTGGATGTAGCAATGATGTAGGATGTAGGCCTAGGTGCAAATTTGAGATTGTTTAGAGGAAATTGACGCGAAACCTTGTTAAATCAGTCTTGAAATATGAAGGGGACGACAATAAAATAATTTGGGAGTTCTTTTACCAAAATAGAGGTTCATACTTTGACCCAAACACACACATAATTCACACTTGACTTCTGTATAGGGGCAATGTTTATTAACTACAGCAATTGAAACATACAAGACATACTGCAAGATACTATTCTACGGCAAGCCCAGAAGTGACAAAATGGCCGCCCCCTGAGATGGCTAAAAACGGGTGGATTTTGCTGCTTAACTCATATTCCACAAACAATATTAATCAGAATGCCTTGTTTCAACTAGTGGGCCTGCAGAGAACATATTCTTGAAAGAAAATATGTTTGGGTTGACCTACTCTTTCAAGTTAGATTTGAGGCTATTAAATTGTCCTTTTTGTCCCTTTTGTCCTTTTCTTTTCTTGCATCAGTTTTCATGCTTCGAATGGAAACATCTCATTGTGAACCCATACGACGCTCATACAACATGGATACAAGTTTATTCACGTCATAAACATGACCAGGAAAATTATTATATCATGGCCAAGCGAATTCATCAATGCAAAGTTAACAGGATAAGCACAGTAAACAATACATCAGCATACATTCAAATATATTTAATTTCATTGACATTTTGATAGATAAAACCGCAGAGAAAGCTTGTAGCTGTATTTCCAATGTCAATCCTGTGGAGCCAGTCTTGGTCCAGTAATGCCAAGTTGGTTGGAGTTGCCCCCCGCCAGCTCCACCCTTGCATCTACCACCTAAACCCCCACTATGTGGATAACCTTAATGTGGGAGTTTTATGAGGTGTTCTCCAACTTTAAAGATGGAGTTATGCCACTATGCCTGGTCCGAGTAACATTCAGGATTTCTCTATTCCAGGCGTTTTGTGTGGAACTTCTTCAGACTGGAGAATGAACATCTTAATAACTGTGGTGAATTCAGAGCTGTCAGAGACATTAGCGTGGCTCCACTAAATGCAGATGACCAGACTCTGCTGGAGCAGATGATGGATCAAGAGGATGGAGTCAGGAACCGACAAGGCAAAAAGAGCTGGAAACGAAGCTATAGCATGAGTCTACGTAGGCCAAGACTTGCCTCACAGTAAGTCTTCCAACACCCACAGTACATTTGCCATTATCAACATGCAAAGTTGTAGTGAGGCTTGTAGCATAGTTGATCATATTCACTTTGGTCCATATTCTGCTGTTTGTTGCATAAGTATTTTATTTTAATTTTATTATGATTTTAATTTATTTGCACACCCACCAATTGTTTAATTTCTTAATTATACGTCAGAGGCAATGTAAATATTTACTAAAGCGTCTGTGATTTAACAGTGCAATGTATGGACTACCTGTTTGTTTTTTTCCATCAGATCCAAGACCCGTGATACCAAGGTTTTGATAGATGATACAGATGATGACTCCTGACATCAGGCCACGCCCCTTGCCTGGGTCCAGAATTTATTCAAAGGAGGAAATGCTTCCTCCTAACCAAGGATTTACCCAGCAAGTTGGGCGTTGAACTCACTTGAGTTTTAAGACTCTCATGCCTTTGGCAACATCTCAGTGCATGAGCCTCTGCACAGGTTCAGCGCTATTTCAAAAGAGAGTGAGCAGAAGTGAGAGTGCAAGCAAAACTGTCACTGTATACTTTTACCTATAATTTACCTTTACTTCTAAACTTCAATATTCTTACCTCACCCTACTAGAGAGTGGAACCACTATCCATGTAATCAACAAAACTCCAGATGTCTTAAATTACACTATTTAATTTACATATTCCTATTCTCCAAAACCTCCAGTTTGCCATGAACAATCCAAGTTTTTGGAACCTAAACAGACAATTCAACATGAGATGTCTGTTCTCCCCTTGGATGATCTGCTACTTTTTAGGCAGAGACTGACATCAACGCTAGTCCCGCTAAGGGACCCCAAAACACTGAGTTGACATCCTCACTCAGGTTCAACATGCTTTACACACACCATAAAAGACTGCATGTTTAAGGAAGATTTTTCTTATTTTTTGTTCACCGTCACAGATTTAATATGGATGGAGTTAAATGGAATATCATAAATACACACACGCTACAAAGAGCAATTATTTGTAACTGTGATTATGAGTTAGAAAATGGAAAAATGTAGATTGAGGTAGTGACATTTGTTTGGGAAAAGTTAATTACAGTTCCAGGAGCGCCATCTTCCTAGCTGTCTAAACACCCGGTGATGTGTGATATATACATAAACTTATTTATAAGTGTATTAGTCAGATGTCTGTTACATGCTGATTCTGTGACTGTAGGCAAATCTATTTAGAGATGTGTACTCTGAATTCAAACATTTTTTACAGTAATTCTATGGTTCAACAAATGAAATGTGTCGCTTTAATGAAAAAGATGTTACCTATAAAGACTGGATTATTATTATCATTTGTATTATCGGTTGTAGTGGTAATACTTAACTATTACAATAGCTATTATTATTTTTATAGCGCCATTCAAGTGACCCAACAACACTTATATATGTAACAATCTGTTCGTATTTTCATCATTATTTTCAACTTAGAAACACAATGAAAGGCCAAATGTGGACATGTTGGGCTCTATATTCATGCTCAGCGCAAGTCTGGCATTTTCTAACTGTGCACATGGGCGGGCTAAACTTCGTTTTGGTATTTTCGCAGACGCATGCAGTTAGAAATGGGCACTTTAATTTCCATCCATCCATTATCGACACCGCTTATCCTCACAAGGGTCGCGGGGTGTGCTGGAGCCTATCCCAGCTGTCTTCGGGCAGTAGGCAGGGGACACCCTGAATTGGTTGCCAGCCAATCGCAGGGTACACAAAGACAAACATCCGCACTCACAACTTACCATGCATGTTTTTGGAATGTGGGAGGAAACCGGAGTACCCGGAGAAAACCCACGCAGGCACGGGGAGAACATGCAAACTCCACACAGGGAGGCCGGAACAGGGATCGAACCCACGACCTCTGAACTGTGAGGCGGACGTGCTAACCAGTCAATCACCGTGCCGCCCGCACTTTAATTTGTGCTTTTAAAAATATTATAAAGATGATAATAGTAATGTTTTCTGTTAATTGATTTTTACAATGATTCAGAGGGTTCGATGAACGCTCTTGTCATATTCATATTTATGAATGATACACCATGACGTCAACCACACACGTCCGCACAGCTCAGAATCTTTCTACCCAGACCATGATTAAATTCACCAAAATCATGTTACACCACCTACGCCTAAACTTAGACCTGCTTCCAACAGGAGTAAAGTTTTGTCTACTTTCAGGCACCAAATTGTCAGGTATGACGTTGATGTGTCAAAGAAAAAATCCTCTGTCTGCCAGAGCACCCATCATGGCGCAAAGCTGTCAAATTCCCAAACGCGGTAAAGGAGTCTTGCAACAAGTATGAAAATTAAGATGCGCCAGGTCTTACGCTCAACCTGCGCTGTTTACGAATATAGAGCCTGTTGTAGTTTTTCATAAAAGAATGTAAATACTAACACAATTTCTCAGATCATGTTCATGTGTTGCTTATTGAGTGAGCTTGCCTTAGATGAAGGATGGTAACCTCAGGAAGGTGTAAGGTATCATCCCTCACCCGCCCAAATCCCATGCCTTTATATTTGTCTTTGAATGAGCCTTCTAGTGCCACACCTCAATTATCATCACTCCATCTTCTTCCACATATCGAGGGTCAGGTCGCGGGGGCAGCAGCTTCAGCAGGAAAGCCTAGACTTCCCTGTTCCCAGACAATTCATTCAGCTCTTCGGGGGGTATCTCAAGGCATTCTCTCCAGCGAGACATGGTCTCTCCAGCATGGCCTGGGTCATCTGCGTGGCCTCCTCCCAGTGGGATGCCTGACCAGGCAGGTGTTCAGGAGGTGTCCAGATCAGAGCCTCCTGAACCCGAAACAGAGTCACCTCATTTGGCTCCTCTGAACGGGGAGGAGCAGCAGCTCTGCTCAAAGCCTACTCTCAGACGACCAAGCTTCTGATCCTATCTCTAAGCGGGAGCCCTTACATCGATTTTGGCCGCTTTTATCTGTAATTTATCTGTAATCTTGTTCTTTTGGTCATGACCCAAGGCTGGTGACCCCCTCCCATCGGCACCAATACACCACCAGGTGGTGATCAGTTGTCAGCTCCGCCTCTCTCTTCCCCCGAGTGTATAAGACGTACAGCGCCAAGTCCGATGGAACAACCATCAAGTCGATGATCGAACTGCGGCCTAGGGTGTCCTGGTGCCAAGTGCACATGTGAACACACTAATCTCTTATGTCACACCACTATTAATCCATATGTAAATGATTGAATATGTCTTTTTTTTTTTTTTATTAATTTTGATCCTTCAAAGGCAGAAAGGCAAATGCTGTACGTTTCCTTGAATTCCTTGATAACTAATACAATCTGTCCTCTGGATACAATGAGGGCCCTACAAAGTCAGTTTTTATCATTCCTGATTCAATTTTATGTTGAATGATTCCATTTTTTTATTAAAGTCTTTGGCACTTGTGTTTTCCGTGGATCATTTTTATTTTAAAGTAAAAGTGTTTCTGTGTTTCTAATTATTAAAATGCAACCAATACCAGTGTGATTTTCATAGTAATCGTGTAAATCTGTAATTAGAATAACAAAGGTACAACATCCAATTCAGAAAAGGTAGAAATACATTAGAAACATAAACGTCACTTTCCATGACCCACTTTTGTTAAAATACCATTTTTTTCAGTTGTAAGAACCTTAAGTTGTTCAACAAAAATGCAGTAGAAATGCAAATCTACCCTTTTGCATTAATAGCTTTGTTTTATGTATGTTTAATGCCTTAAAACACATATGTCAAAGTCAAGGCCCGCGGGCCACATCCGGCCCGTGAGAAGGTTTTCTACGGCCCCTGGGATGATATTTCTTTATTATTAGATCCGACCCGCAGCAAGCCGGTGTGGGTAGCAGATCTGATCGTGTCCTTCGCGCCTGCCGAAGACGTCACGCTTTAAAATATATTGTAGCCACTTCAAAGAACAAGCCGTCAGACGTAGTTTAATTATCATGTTTTTTTTAGTCCAACCGGCTAATAAGGGCCGCAGCCGACGCCAATACAGTACGACAACCGTTCAGTCAAAAAAGAGCAACGGCTCTCCCGTTCGTCCTCCGCTACTCTCGCTCGCATGCCCTCCCATCCAGCGAGCCGCACGATGCATTCACTAACCACGGAAACAAAACAACTTGGCAAGACACAAATTCAACCACAATACAGATAACCCAATTCGTTACACTATTTCTGTAAGATATTTCTTTGCATCAATGTTTGCCACCCCATGGCTGTTCGACATGCTGACTGAAGACTTCACGTCACTTTTCGTGGCTTTCAGAATCGGATTGTGGTGAAAAGTTATTTGGAGTAAAACACATTTTATTAGAAATACTTCATGTTAGAAATCTCACGTTGTTTTATTATTAGTAATTGTTGGCATTTGATCAATTCATTGAGTTTCGATTTAGTACTGAGATGTCCCACACTGTGAGCAGGCATTGAACGCTATTGGAGCGCTGAGTGTTGATAGTGAGTGACATTTTTTTTCTCTTTCCTCCTTCGACACAGCTCGTAGTTTGTTCGTGCCAGCAAACTCAGTAGTTGCAGATAACCCGTGTTTCACCACGTTTGTTGTTGTATGTAAATGTTAAAAGGTGAGTTTAATAATTTAAGTTCGTGTCAGGTAACTGCTGTACATAATAATATCCTAAATATGTTCTTGTGCGTGATGTCACGTTGATGAACACTAGTTAGTTATTTTGGCTCATATACTAACTATTCTTGTGATGAAACGTGTGAATGTGTATTGTATGTCTTGTTTGGCTGATTAATTTCTTAATACAGTGAATTGTAATGTTTAGGTCTATTTTTAACAAATGGATATGCATTGGATGGTGTTGCTAGGTTACTCTTCGTCTGTGTTGTTGCAGACCACAATAAATAGACGTGTCAGGTGGAATACGGGCCTGTGTTTTCTGACAGGATCACCCACATTCATACCATGCCACTCTAAAATAGGGTCAGCTGGAGACATCATACCAATCATATGATCCTCTCCATTTTACTTCACATTATGTCCAGTTCATACACTCTTGCAGCCCGAGTCAACCAGAAAATTGTTTCCAGTTTGGCAGAAGAAATGCAAACGGAAGTGACGTACGAGCTGCCTCGCTAAAGTAGCAGTAATGTACTTTATTTTATTTTTTATTTAGTAACTCCGAAGGTAAAAACACAACAGCCAGGGGGGTTACAAACATAGACGCAAAGAAATATATTACAGATCTATAAAATGTGACATCATCAGCAGGAGCGAAGGACCCGATCCTATCTGGACATTTTAAAAAATTTCAATGAACATTTTATCAGTCCGGCCCTCGGCTTGTCGCAAAATTTTGTATTTGGCCCTCCGTCCATTTGACGTTGACACCCCTGCCTTAAAAGTTTTAAGATGACTTCCGAAAAAGTAGTAGTTGTAGTGTATGATTAGTATTAAATATTAATTTAATAAATGGGCGGCGACTGGGTTAACGCTTGCACTAACTCTCGATTGCCGCTAGGGGGCACCACGCCCGTTTGGGGTTGATTTTTTTGGACAAAACGGACGAAAAAGTCCTTGTAATTCAGTCTTAATACTGTATATGAAGGCGCTACATTAAAAATCTGTAAGTCCGATTTACCAGATCAGTGATTGAAACTTTGACTCAAACACACACAAGTCACACTAGAAATGACAATGATTTATTTTCTACAGCTATGGAAATCTAACTGAAACACACTACAATGGTCAGAAGCAGAAATAGAAACACAATAAAGAAATCCTATACTAAGGCAAATCTAAATACATGAAGAAAACGAATATCAAGTTTAAAAGGGAAGGGGCATTGGGACCGGACGATGTGTGTGTGTGTGTATGTTGTGCGTGCACGTGTAATGAGCGATGAGCTAACGTAACAGGCTAAAGTTAGCCTGACAACCAGACACTGGTTGTGCGGGCGCGTCGGCTTTTTGCCGGACGCACGCTGTGATCCTCGTTTGAGGGAAGGGGCGCACCTTTTGAGGGTGCAGCTGCGCTGTGCTGGCTAGCTGTTGAGGCTGGAACCGTGATCAGACCAACAAGGAGATTTGAAGGTCCCCACATGTGCCGTGGTTGGTCGACCGACGACTCAAAAGTAACAAACAAAAAGAGGAGCAAATGTTCTGACCCGGGGCGGATCAGAGGGTGGGTGATGACAGAGAAGAGTTAG